>NC_041395.2:190555861-190730861 GCF_900747795.2 Erpetoichthys calabaricus
TATATATACATACATATATATTATATATATATACATACATATATTATTATATATATATACATACATATATATTATATATATACATACATATATATATATATATACATACATATATATTATATATATACATATACATACATATATACAGTGGGGCAAAAAAGTATTTAGTCAGCCACCAATTGTGCAAGTTCTCCCACTTAAAAAGATGAGAGAGACCTGTAATTTTCATCATATGACCAAAATTCTATATCACGGTATTTTTCTAAATTTCGGAGTCCTGCCATGTGCAAAAGTTCGCTGATGACACTGCTATCGTGGGCTGTATCAGGAATGGGCTGGAGGAGGAGTATAGGGACCTAATCAATGACTTTGTTAAATGGTCCGACTCAAACCACCTACACCTGAACACCAGCAAAACCAAGGAGCTGGTGGTGGATTTTAGGAGGCCCAGACCCCTCATAGACCCAGTGATCATCAAAGGTGACTGTGTGCAGATGGTGCAGACCTATAAATATCTGGGAGTGCAGCTGGATGATAAATTAGACTGGACTGCCAATACTGATGCGCTGTGCAAGAAAGGACAAAGCCGGTTATACTTCCTTAGAAGGCTGGCTTCCTTCAACATCTGCAATAAGATGCTGCAGATGTTCTATCAAACAGTTGTGGCGAGCGCCCTCTTCTACGCAGTGGTGTGCTGGGGAGGCAGCATTAAGAGGAAAGACGCCTCACGCCTGGACAAACTGGTGAGGAAGGCAGGCTCTACTGTTGGCATGGAGCTGGACAGTTTAACATCTGTGGCAGAGCGAAGGGCGCTCAGCAGGCTCCTATCAATTATGGAGAATCCACTGCATCCACTAAATAATGTCATCTCCAGACAGAAGAGCAGCTTCAGCGACAGACTGCTGTCACTGTCCTGCTCCACAGACAGATTGAGGAGATCGTTCCTCCCCCCAAACTATGCGACTCTTTAATTCCACCAGGGGGGGGTAAACGTTAATATTTAACATTATACATAGTTATTGTCTGTTTTTTTCACCTGTATTATTATCATTCTTTAATTTAATATTATTTATTGTATCAGTATGCTGCTGCTGAAGAATGTGAATTTCCCATTGGGATTAATAAAGTATCTATCTATCTATCTATCTATCTATCTATCTATCTAAATTATCCCGGTTTCACGGTATTCGACGGTATTTTTTTCCCCCATGCATGAGTGGATGTTAACCACATTTTCCACTGCAATTACTGGCTAAGAATAACCTATTCCACTGTCAAGAGTATTGTACATTGTACAAAAAAAAAAATTTAATGTGCACACAAGTATTAATACAGTTTTGCATTGCCCCATAAAGTGATAGTTTTCAAGGGGGTGGCACTAATGGAGAAGGTATCACATTGCATGACAGATGCAGTCAAAATATAGAACCTTTTTATTGAACAAATTTTGCAAAAACAAACTATAATTTTTGACAACATATTTTCAACCATACAAAGAGGCATTTAGACTTAGTAAAATATCCAGAAGTGCTTGTCAAAAATTGTATTGCACCGAATATGTCTTAGAAAAGGAATAAATAGTAAATATTTTTTGTAAACCAACACTTTCTGTTAATGTTAACAATCTCTGTCCACTGACACGTTAAAGTGACTTTTTAAACAACTTTATCATCATTAAACTGCATAATATTTAAACTAATAAATAATAACAATAAAATAAATAATAGTATTATTACTGATAGTTGCACTATTACTTCAAGACTTCAAGCCCATGTGCATTACACAGTATTCACCATATTAAAATAAAATACAACAAATGCAACTTGGTGATGACATCTTTACCAACTGAACCATCATTTAGGCAAACTGCATTAATATGGACCTTGCTTCAAGCTAAGCTATACTGGGAAGAAAAAAAACAAACTATATGTCGAGAACAAAGTCAACATTTCCACTTTATTCTCGCCGTTTATGTCGAGATTAAAGTCGACATTTCCACTTTATTCTCGCCGTTTATGTTGAGATTAAAGTCGACATTTCCACTTTATTCCCATAGTTTACTTCATAATTAAAGTAGAATGTCGTAAACTAAACTTCCTAAAATCAATGGTTAATCAATTACTTAATTTACCCCGTCATAAATTAATGCAGCACATTAAATGCTTTGTGTTACGTTCCCCGACCCAGTGGTTAATCACTACGCTTCTTAAACTGACTTCCTCCGCACTAAGAGAAGACAGCGATCACCATACAGAATCCATTCACTTCATGATATTCCTGCTTTCTGAAAATTTAGAATGCTAAGATAAATACTTGATATCATTTTCACGATGAAATGCATTAAAGCAGGTATTACACATGCACGGTAGTGAGGCGGTAGTGCTGCTCCCTCGTAGTAAGGGGTCCCCAGGTGTATGTTCATGTAGAGAACTTTATGGCAGGTGTGACGAGGCTCCAAAAAACTGAATGTATGAACAGCTATCGCACAGGTTTAACTTAAATATTGTGTAAATGTTGGGTTTGTGATCTGCTGGTCGGAGACACGAACACAGAATTCAATGCATGTTCTTCTGAGCGGGCTATCTTTATTGCATGCATGCTGTCTCTATCTGACGTAGGCTACCAAAACCCCAGTTCCTATCCTTCCTTTTTCTTTCACCACATAACCAATCACCACACGATAAACGTCTTTGTGAAATTAAAACTAGTTATAAACTTAACCCACGGAGTGTTCAGAACTTTAAAAATATCTTCGTTATATATGTTTTATTATGCCATCCATTCAGAGTTGTGCCCATCTCTGAACGAATCACTTAACACAAAGCATTTAATGTGCTATATAACTTATGACGGGGTTTGAGAAAAGCTAGTAAATTAAATATTCATTTTATGATGAAGTTTAGTTTACGATCTTCTACTTTAATGACAAATTACGAGAATAAAGTCAACATGTCGACTTTATTCTCGTCATAAGCGTCAAGATTAAAGTGGAAATGTCGAGAATAAAGTCAAAATGTCGTCACACTATTACACAGTACCCAGGTACTTTCCACAGTATTGAAAACAAATAAAACAAGTACAACTTGGCTTGCAGTATTATCCAGTAGTATAGAAACAGTATTTACACATCTGACCTTTTAAAACTAAAGCATCTCCAGGCGACAGACGTGACTGCTTTTTTTCGGCTCTCTGTCCATTTTCACCGCGCGGCATACCTATGCTACCGCCCACTATTTGGTGGTGTAGCAGTGAAAAAGAGCCCTAGTGCAACAAATCTGTGTTTAGCGGTGTAGCAGTGAAAAAGGTCCCCACTTGAACAGTTTCCCGCTGTGCCACGTTCTGAACGTCATTTAGGCAATTTAAACCGGTGCTGCGGTATAAGAAAAATCCATTTCATAAAAAAAATAAAAAACGGTTTTCAGTGTGAACCGGTATACCGCCCAGCACTAACCTCAACTATGAGAGACAAAATGGGAAAAAAAAACAGAAAATCACACTGTCTGATTTTAAAGAATTTATTTGCAAATTATGGTGGAAAATAAGTATTTGGTCACCTACAAACAAGCAAGATTTCTGGCTCTCACAGACCTGTAACTTCTTCCATAAGAGGCTCCTCTGTCCTCCACTCGTTACCTGTATTAATGGCACCTGTTTGATCTCGTTATCAATATAAAAGACACCTGTCCACAACCTCAAACAGTCACACTCCAAACTCCACTATGGCCAAGACCAAAGAGCTGTCAAAGGAGACCAGAAACAAAATTGTAGACCTGCACCAGGCTGTGAAGACTGAATCTGCAATAGGTAAGCAGCTTGGTGTGAAGAAATCAACTGTGGGAGCAATTATTAGAAAATGGAAGACATACAAGACCACTGATAATCTCCCTCGATCTGGGGCTCCACGCAAGATTTCACCCTGTGGGGTCAAAATGATCACAAGAACGGTGAGCAAAAATCCCAGAACCACACGGGGGGACCTAGTGAATGACCTGCAGAGAGCTGGGACCAAAGTAACAAAGGCTACCATCAGTAACACACTACGCCACCACGGACTCAAATCCTGCAGTGCCAGACGTGTCCCGCTGCTTAAGCCAGTACATGCGCAGGCCCGTCTGAACTTTGCTAGAGAGCATCTGGATGATCCAGAAGAGGATTGGGAGAATGTCATATGGTCAGATGAAAAAAACTTTACTCGTCGTTTTTGGAGGAGAAAGAAAGCTGAGTTGCATCCAAAGAACACCATACCCTACTGTAAAGCATGGGGGTGGAAACATCATGCTTTGGGGCAGTTTTTCTGCAAAGGGACCAGGACGACTGATCCGTGTAAAGGAAAGAATGAATGGGGCCATGTATCGTCAGATTTTGAGTGAAAACCTCCTTCCATCAGCAAGGGCATTGAAGATGAAATGTGGCTGGGTCTTTCAGCATAACAATGATCCCAAACACACCGCCCCGGGTAACGAAGGAGTGGCTTCGTAAGAAGCATTTCAAGGTCCTGGAGTGGCCTAGCCAGTCTCCAGATCTCAACCCTATAGAAAATCTTTGGAGGGAGTTAAAAGTTCGTGTTGCCTAGCGACAGCCTCAAAACATCACTGCTCTAGAGGAGATCTGCATGGAGGAATGGGCCAAAATACCAGCAACAGTGTGTCAAAACCTTGTGAAGACTTACAGAAAAACGTTTGACCTCTGTCATTGCCAACAAAGGGTATATAACAAAGTATTGACATGAACTTTTGTTATTGACCAAATACTTTTTTTCCACCATAATTTGCAAATAAATTCTTCAAAAATCAGACAATGTGATTTTCTGGATTTTTTTTTCTCATTTTGTCTCTCATAGTTGAGGTATACCTATGATGAAAATTACAGGCCTCTCTCATCTTTTTAAGTGGGAGAACTTGCACAACTGGTGGTTGACTAAATACTTTTTTGCCCCACTGTATATACATATATACATACACACATACATACATACATACATTCATATTATATATATATATATATATATATATATATATATATATATATATATATATATATACACATACATACATACATACATACATATATGCATACTGTCATACATGTGTGTTTAGGAGACAACTAAAGGGCTTAAATACATGCGATTCCACGCCAGACCAGGGGGTGGCGAAGTGCACTAATTTTCCCTCTCGATCTTTTGCAGACCATTCTAGGGAAATCCTGCCCGGCTCTGGGGCAGCCAATGACGTCACGTCCAGTTCCAGTATTGATGACATCACTTCCTTCGCTGGCCTTTAAAGCCGCCATCTTTTCTCAGGAGAGGCAGTTCTGTTTTGGACTCTGTTGAATAAACATGTCTCTATTTTTGAATCAGTTTTGCAGCCAGGAACTATTAAATGGGTGGCTGCCCCAACCCTTCGCAATGTCTCATGGTCGTTATTGTGACAATACATATATACACATACATACATATTATATATATATATATATATATATATATATATATATATATATATATATATACACACATACATACATACATATATATATACACAAGGGGGCTTTGCCCCCTGCTCGCTTCGCTCGCCTACCCCCAGCGTTTTGAACCCGTGCCCGCTGGGCAGCCACGTGTGAGGATGACGCACATTTAATATGGAGCGTTTGCCTGTGTCACTCTGGGGCACCCCACTGTTAATACGGAGCTCCGTCCGTACTATTATGCGGTGCATTGTGGACTACTGCAGACCCCGTAGTGTTTCCCGTTTCAGTTTGTATCTCGGTCAGTCAAGCTTTTCTCTTTGAAGCTTTTGAATTCCGGTCTTGATTATCTGTAAACTGCTGTACATGTGTTTGGCCCCCTCGTTTAACCTGTTTATGACGTTTTACTCTGCTTTCTACTGGTGTGGACATTTAACTGTCGTTGTTTCTGCCTTTATATTCTGTATCTCGGTGTGTATGTGTTTCGTGCCTAGGTTTTTTTGAAGTTGTTGCATGCCAGTTTTCATCATCTGTAACCCGCTCTCCATGTGTTCGTCCCCGTTCTTTAATCCCTATTTTGTTTCCTACTCTGTGTTTTATTTCTGACTTTGCTTTATCCTGTTCTTTAACCTCTTTATGACGTTTTACTGTGTTTCCTACTCTGACAGTTCGTAGTCTCTCTCGTTTTGGTCTGGTGCAGTGGGGTGGCTTTGTTTCCTACTCTGTGTTTAATTTCTCACCTCGCTTTATCCTGCTTGCGGCATGTCAGACGGTTCGTAGTCTGTCGTTTTACTCTGGGGAGGGGGGGCTTTGTTCTGTAACCTGCTCTCCATGTGTTTGTCCCTGTTCTTTAACCTCTTTATGACATTTTACTTTGTTTCCTACTGTGATGGTTCATAGTCTCTCCCGTTTTGCTCTGGTGCGGGGGGGGGGGGGGGGGGGGGGGGGGGGGGGGGTGTTGGCGTTTTTGTGTGGCGCCTGCGCACGTGCGTAGTCTCTCTTGTGTGGCACTTGCGCACTATGTCTTTTGCATCCACGGGCAGGTCCCTGCGTCCATATCCGGTTTACCATTCTCATTTAGTAATATGGATACACACATTATATGTATATATTATATACACATACATATATATACACATATATACATATACATATATATATATATATATACACACACATACAAATATATATACACACATACATATATACACACACACATACATATATAGTGCATCCAGAAAGTATTACAATACAATACAGTTTATTTTTGTATAGCCCAAAATCACACAGGAAGTGCCGCAATGGGCTTTAACAAGCCCTGCCTCTTGACAGCCCCCCAGCCTTGACTCTCTAAGAAGACAAGGAAAAACTCCCAAAAAAACCTAGTAGGGAAAATGTATTCACAGCGCATCACTTTTTCTACATTTTGTTATGTTACAGCCTTATTCCAAAATGGATTAAATTCATTTTTTTCCTCAGAATTCTACACACAACACCCCATAATGACAATGTGAAAAAAGTTTACTTGAGATTTTTGCAAATTTATTAAAAAATTGAGAAAGCACATGTACATAAGTATTCACAGCCTTTGCCATAAAGCTCAAAATTGAGCTCAGGTGCATCCTGTTTCCCCTGATCATCCTTGAGATGTTTCTGCAGCTTAATTGGAGTCCACCTGTGGTAAATTCAGTTGACTGAACATGATTTGGAAAGGCACACACCTGTCTATACAGTTGACAGTTCATGTCAGAGCACAAACCAAGCATGAAGTCAAAGGAATTGTCTGTAGACCTCCGAGAAGGCACAAATCTGGGGAAGGTTACAGAAAAATTTCTGCTGCTTTGAAGGTCCCAATGAGCACAGTGGCCTCCATCATCCGTAAGTGGAAGAAGTTCGAAACCACCAGGACTCTTCCTAGAGCTGGCTGGCCATCTAAACTGAGCGATCGGGGGAGAAGGGCCTTAGTCAGGGAGGTGACCAAGAACCCAATGGTCTCTCTTTCACAGCTCCAGAGGTCCTCTGTGGAGAGAGGAGAACCTTCCAGAAGGACAACCATCTCTGCAGCAATCCACCAATCAGGCCTGTACGGTAGAGTTGCCAGACGGAAGCCACTCCATAGTAAAAGGCACATGGCAGCCCGCCTGGAGTATGCCAAAAGGCACTTGAAGGACTCTCAGACCATGAGAAAGAAAATTCTCTGGTCTGATGAGACAAAGATTGAACTCTTTGGTGTGAACGCCAGGCGTCACGTTTGGAGGAAACCAGGCACAGTTCATCACCAGGCCAATACCATCCCTATAGTGAAGCATGGTGGTGGCAGCATCATGCTGTGGGGATGTTTTTCAGCAGCAGGGACTGGGAGACTAGTCAGGATAAAGGGAAAGATGACTGCAGCAATGTACAGAGACATCCTGGATGAAAACCTGCTCCAGAGCGCTCTTGACCTCAGACTGGGGTGACGGTTCATCTTTCAGCAGGACAACGACTCTAAGCACAGAGCCAAGATATCAAAGGAATGGCTTCAGGACAACTCTGTGAATGTCCTTGAGTGGCCTAGCCAGAGCCCAGACTTGAATCCAATTGAACATCTCTGGAGAGATCTTAAAATGGCTGTGCACCAACGCTTCCCATCCAACCTGATGGAGCTTGAGAGGTGCTGCAAAGAGTAATGGGCGAAACTGGCCAAGGATAGGTGTGCCAAGCTTGTGGCATCATATTCAAAAAGACTTGAGGCTGTAATTGCTGCCAAAGGTGTATCGACAAAGTATTGAGCAAAGGCTGTGAATACTTATGTACGTGATTTCTCAGTTTTTTTATTTTTAATAAATTTGCAAAAACCTCAAGTAAACTTTTTTCACGTTGTCTTTATGGGGTGTTGTGTGTACAATTCTGAGGAAAAAAATGAATTTAATCCATTTTGGAATAAGGCTGTAACATAACAAAATGTGGAAAAAAAAAAAAAATATATATATATATACATACATACACATATATACACATACATACATACATACATACATACATACAGTGGAACCTCGCTTCACAAACGTCTCGGTACATGCACAACTCGGTTTACGACCAAAACGTTCGCCAAACTTTTGCCTCGGTTCACGACCACACACTCGGTATACGAACAAGCCAGTTTCCCTTTCGGTTTGTGCGCGCCAATGATTTCCGCACCTGTTGCATTGTTCTCGGTCAGACTGCGTGCTTGCACGTGCGTGCATGCTTTCGCTGTGAACTCTTTGTGCTCTATTTCATTTCCCTTCCGGTTCGTGCGTGCCGATTACCATATTTAAGCACATGTTCAGCCTCTCCCTGTTCATTGTTCTCAGTCAGACGTGCGTGCTTTACCTGTGAACTCTTTGTGCTCTACAGTATTTTGTGTGCTTTTGCAGTTAACCATGGCTCCTAAGCAAGTGAAGAGTGGTGAGAAGAAAGTGTTGCAATGTTACTTTTCTCTTTTTTTCAAATGTTTATTTTTTTCCATGTGCTTAAAACTCATTTAAAAAGAGTGTTTACAGCGATCGGGTTGTAATGCTATTAGCATGAACTCCTGCAATGTTACTGTCTTGGTTGACTTTTAAATAAAGTTCGGATTTGTTCAAATGTTCCTTTTTTTTCCCTTGTGCCTAAAACTCATTTAAAAAAAAAAGTTTTTATACAACGATCAGATTGTAAGGCTATAGCGCGAACTGCTGCAATCTTACAGAGAGAGAGGGCTCGCGTGCTTCTGAAAGACAGAGGGGGAGGGGGCTCGCGTGCTGCTGAGAGAGGGGGGGGGGGGGGGACTGGGGGGGCTCGGCCGTGCTGCCGGGAGAAAGCCTGCGCGTGCAGCTGAGCAGGGAGTCTGGGTGTTTGTGTCAGTGTTATTCAATGTTTTTACATTAGTTTACTATTACACTGTTCATTCTATGGTGTAATTAACTATATTTGTGCTTAAAAATCTTTAAAAAAAATATATTTACATTCATTTCGTACGGTCTGGAACGGATTAATTGTATTTACATACAATCCTATGGGGGAAATTGCTTCGGTTCACGACCAAATCGGTTTACGACCAGAGGTTTGGAACGAATTATGGTCGTGAACCGAGGTTCCACTGTGTATATATATTATACTGTATATACACACATACACACACACACCTGCTGAGATGACAGTGTTCCAAAACCTTTTCTATCTTTCCTAAAGCTCTGTTCCATTGTATGACTGCATCAATCACAAGTTTGTGTGTTGGTAAGTCCAATAAACGTTGCTTCTCTTTAAGCATGAGGCTAGCTGTTGGAATTTTCAGAGCAGCCTATGACACAAAAGTGAGCATATGCGCAAAGCAACTGAATTGAAGTAGCTCAATAATAGCAGCATTACCATTTACAATGACAAGCTCTTTTTCTTTTACTAGCCAACCCGCGGCGTAGCATACGCAGCATAATTATGTATTGACAGGTGAACACTTCCTGAAAGACACAGTTGTCCAAATGGAGTTGGTTTGAGGATACAACTAAGTGAATGAAAAGATGGAACTCTGGAGAGAGCAACATACAATTGTCCGTAACTGAAAACTGGAGGACCGCCGCCGCGCCCCCACCTCCCAGAGCGAGGGACGGGGCTGGACAGCAGTTGGGCACGGAGGGCAGAACAGGGGGAGAGGGGAAGGACGCCCTTTCTGCCCCCTCCGCCTCTCCAGAGAGAGGGCGGGGAAGCGGGCCCGAGAGGTTTCGCGTCCTAACCGTCCAATGACGGGTCGGCACAACCGGTAATGATCCTTCCGCAGGTTCACCTACGGAATTACGACTTATACTTCCTCTAGATAGTCAAGTTCGATCGTCTTCTCGGCACTCCGCCAGAGGCTGCGAGCGACCGTGGCAGGGCCGATCCGAGGACCTCACTAAACCATCCAATCAGTAGTAGCGACGGGCGGAGTGTACAAAGGGCAGGGACTTAATCAGTGTGAGCTATATGACCCGCACTTACTGGGAATTCCTCGTTCGTGGGGAACAACTGCAAGCCCCGGTCCCCATCACGAATGGGTTCAACGGCTTACCCACACCTCTCGGAGCCGGGTAGACATATGTTGATCCATTCAGTGTAGCACGCGTGCAGCCCCGGACATCTAAGGGCATCACAGACCTGTTATTGCTCAATCTCACGTGGCTGAAAGCTTAGCAGCTGAGATAGTTTTACACTCCAGTACATTGCGGTGAATGCTGGTAACAGTCAGGTGGGAAGGTGGGTCAGCAGGCGTTCTCGTCCCATGGTCTTATAGTTGGTGGGCGGGGCTCTGTGAGTTGGCGGGCGTGGCTATGTCGTGCGTATCCCATGGTTGTCTTGCGTGCCCTGGTCGGCTGCTTAGTGAATTATATATATAGATGTTCCATTCATTCAAAGCGACTGTCAAGAAGCATCAGCTCTAGATCCTCATTTTAAAATGCTTTCTTTTTGTCTGAGGACTGCAACGACACATTTTCAAGACTGATTAATTTGACTGCTACAAGTGAGTAACTGGATTGAGTCACGAGACTTTCCACTATATTTCAACTAATTCAAGATTATTTTAAATATCCAGCAGGGGAATAAATTTGGCTAACAGTCTGGTTGAAGGGTGTC
This sequence comes from Erpetoichthys calabaricus, assembly GCF_900747795.2. Taxonomy (NCBI): domain Eukaryota; kingdom Metazoa; phylum Chordata; class Cladistia; order Polypteriformes; family Polypteridae; genus Erpetoichthys; species Erpetoichthys calabaricus. The sequence goes on from NC_041395.2 coordinate 190,566,932, forward strand.
TAGATAGTGATTCATAACACACAAATAGGTTATTGAATAACATTATTTAAGAATCAATATTTGATTATTTTATAATAATATTATTCACAAGAAGATACAGATGTTTTATAACGTAGATGCCATTGCATTGTATTAAAACAAACACCCCCCACCCCCATAATATGTGTGGACTCTGATGTGGAGATACAGGTTATTTAAAATTATGGTAAATTTTGAATGAGTACAGAGCTGTGAAAAGTTTGTTTTTTTGTTTTTTTTTCTTTCTAAAGAGCAATGACATTTTGTTCCACATCTACCAAATACTGATGCCAACTGTTCATTACTAACATAGTACAGTATTTCTTAATGCTTATGCATATGTTATGAAGTCACTATATAGACACCATTCAAATAAAGTTTTACTGAAATTTGTCACATTATATTAATGTTCTCTATGCATGGTTAAATAATTTCTAAAAAATCCACCACTTCAAATATATCAGTGCATGCTAATTTAATCAAGATAAAATCGATAGGGCATTGTGAATCCAAATCTAAATCGGGACATTAGTGCTGATACCCAGGCCTACTGTATATCCTCCCTTTAAAATATTCATCATAAACAACTTTCAGCCAACTAAGTATACACCAGAAACATGCCAAGAAAAGCTACTTTGGCTTCTTTAGGACTATGGTAATATACCCTTATAGTGCCACACTAGGACTTTTCTTTATTGTAATACTATGTGTGTATTTGAGTGGGTGGTGGTTGTTGTTGTCTTTCCTATTTGGGACATATAAAGTACTATCTTTACTTTCATATTTAATAGTCTGCTTTTCATAATTTGAGTCAAAACAGGTGTCTGTGATGTACATTTTTAGCTGGACACTGCCATGCTTTCCACAGACATTGATGACTGAGATCCTTTAATACACAAAATTAAATTATAAAAATTACAAAATTACAAAATTAATTTATAAGAATTTCTATTTTATGATTGTAGAGAAAAGCCAAGCAAAATGACACCTTTTATTGGCTAACTAGAAAGATTACAATATGCAAGCTTTCGAGGCAACTCAGGCCCCTTCTTCAGGCAAGATGTAATGATTCAATTTTTCAAAACTGAAAATGGAAAAATCATCTTTTATTTTAATGAAAAAAATCAACATTTTTGTCTTATTAATAATTTTTTAAAAAGGATCAGCTGCTGACCATTGTAGCCAGCAGTGTGACAAGTAATGTCATACAATGGAAGTGTAAGCACAAAGTAAGGTATATACGACTTGCGTAGCTCTCTCTCGTCCCTCCCTCCTCTACAACCCCACCGCATCTTGTATCCCAAAATTTGGGCACGAGAGAACGATTCAGAGTCCCAGTATTTTAACATGACATGAAGTATAGCACACCTGAAACACACTGATTCCACCTACAAGCACAGAGCTAATAATTTTCAGAGTTATCAATGAATACACATTTCTAATAAATCAGATATCTACAGTATTTAATATGAAATACAAATACAGAAAAGTGAAAAAACAAACAAATATGAGACTATTAGTTGGAAGTAAAAAGCCAAAATAAACCGGGGACTCTTGATTACACTTGGTTTGCGTCTGTACTTGTGCTGTTACTTAGAGAGTCAGATGGGGGGAGGGGTGATGTTAGAGCACTTGAACTTATTCAGTACAGCAGGAAGAACGCACATGTTGATCTTTTTTTTCTTTCAGTACATGTGCCTTCCCTGTTTATTTATATATCTCTGCCTGTCTGTCTCTCTATTACGCAGTGCTCTGTCTGTCTGTGTGTTATGGATCCTAAAAATAACAGTTATAGGGACAGTTGTTCATGTTAATTGCAGTCTCAATTGTTAAAAAAATATTTTAAAAGGAGCATCCCACATGAAAATATAATGATCTCATTAACTGACTGTGCATACCAATTTTTACATTTTATGTCCATTTGAGGTTAAAAAGAAAAGAAAAAAGCAACACTTTATCCCCAGCGGGGAATCGAACTCAGGTCTGTGAGACACAGCAAACCTGCTAAGAGGCAAATCTTAGGGCGCTACGCCACGGAAATTGTTGTATCTTCCTTGAAGCTTTTGTGAAAGTGTTTATTTGATCTTTGGAACTCAGGCTTTACACATTCTATAGTTTATGCCTACTACATTTTGTAACATTTATTACTAAAATATGAAAAAGTTTCTGTTTTAACAATGTGTTTACACAGATTACTGTAGAAACGGAACACACATGAAATGCATGTGTTCCAAATAACGATCTATTATTTCCACTCTAAAACTCCACTTCACTCCCAGATAATCAATCAAGGCATGAGCTGGGAAAAGTTCACGCACGTTCTAAGTCGGTGGGGGGATGGAATAGCCGGCTGCTGGCAGCTTGTCTTTTATCAGCACATTTAGAGGACAAAGGATGCTGGCGGAGAGGTGTGAACGGATTTAAGAAGCGATTTAAGGTGGGCCGGATCTACGAGTTTTTTCGTAGGCTCTGGTAATTCTAGTGTTAAAGGCCAACCTTTTGAATCTTGGGTCAAGCATGGTGGTTTCTGAAACAATACTGTAGTATTCTATTCTGTGAAACTTTCTGTCCATGGATGTACAGAGAACAGCCACTAACTCTGCCACTTTCCCTGTGGTTACTCTGGTCTGGTGCTCAGTTGTTACTCTCTGCAGACCCTTGCACAGGATCAGCATTTTGGATGCTGTAACACAGCTGAAAATGAGTAAAGAATAACTGTTAAAATTATGCTTTGTTTTATTTAGCAGTATATATTATTTCCATTCATGTCTAATCTACTTTTCATACCAATAATGCAACAACAACTAACAAAAATGATAATAATTGAATAATAATGATATTAATAACAATAATAATAATGTAGTAGCATTTGTACACTGTACCTGTCTGCACTGATCTCCACAGTGACCTGCTCAAATGGCTCCAGAACCATGCATGTCTCCTGCAGCACCTCCCATTCCTCTTGGCTCAGAGGATCAACTGGTGCACTGATAACAGCCAGGGTAGAGATGACTGCATCCTTGGACTCCAGAATCCGTTTTAGCATATGAAAGGTTGAGTTCCACCTTGTAATGAACTCCTGTTTGAGCTTGAGCTCAGGCATGCCCATCTGTCACTGGGTAGATTTGAGCTTCTCTGTGGCCATTGTGGTCCTGTGGAAGAATTCCACTATTGCCTTCACTTTGTCCACAGTGGGTTTCATCACCTTCAGAGCATCTCTCACAAACAGGTTAATTGTGTGTGCAAGACATGGGTGGTGGGTCCATTTCAGGATTTTAATTGCTTTAATTATGTTAGCTACATTGTCACTGACACAGCAAACCACTTTGTTTTCCACATCCCACTCTTTTGCCACTTTGAGCAGCTCCTCTGCTAAGTTATCAGAAGTGTGTCTGTCACTGAACTCAAAACAATCCAGAAGACAGGTCACCATTTTGTAATCTATAATAATAAAAGGCAAAGCCCTCACTGACTGACTGACTGACTGACTCACTCACTGACTGACTGACTCACTCATCACTAATTCTCCAACTTCCCGTGTAGGTGGAAGGCTGAAATTTGGCAGGCTCATTCCTTACAGCTTACTTACAAAAGTTAGGCACGTTTCATTTCGAAATTATACGCGTAATGGTCATAACTGGAACATATTTTTTGTCCATACACTGTAATGGAGGAGGCGGAGTCACGTATCACGTCATCACGCCTCCTACGTAATGACGTGAACTAAAAACAAGGAAGTGATTTACAGCACGAGTCACACGCGGGAACGAAGGTAAATGACGTTAATTTTTGACTGTCTTTTAATACTGTGTAAGCATACATATTAACACATGTGCAATTAAACGTGTGCATTTACGGGGTGATTTCTCAGGCTTTAAAGCTCGCCTTTTACTAAAAAGGTAAATGCTAAACTATTTTCAATCAGTTTAATGAAACGCTCCCGTTAAGGATTGCAATAACATATTCGCGAGATAAAACAACGAAGTAGGGGGAAATGACGTAAGAGCCGCAAACAGCGAAGAGCAAAAAATTAATTAAACAATTGAGAAGGGAGCGAGTGAAGCATTCAAGCATGTTCATAAGGGAAACAAAGCACGGTGTAAAACGTAAGTTTAAATTAAGTTTATAGAAACGCTCCCCCTGCGGATTGCAATAACATATTCGCGAGATAAAAGTTTAATGAGAAGACACGAGGTATAAACGAACCACACGCCGTGGCGCAACGTTAGGGGCAACAGTTTCAACCATTCTATGATCTGCTTCTCGCAACTGAAAGACGGCACATGGTGGATGTTAGCCGACTTGCTGACCGCAACATTAGGGGCTTCAACTCTGGCGCTGACGCCACATCTCAGTGCCAACACTTTCCACACTCTACTTAAAAGACACGCCCTCCTCACTGGACAGTTAAAAAGACCAATCAAACTAACGATGACATCAAGTATTACCCAATCAAAAGTAGGAAAGGAGGCATCTTCATAAAATGCGTGTGGGATGATTTGCATGAGACGCTGCTTTAAAAAAAATGATAAAAAAATACGGGACAAATCCCGTCCAGTATTGATTCAAAACGGGACACGCAATTTCATTCTCAAATGCGGCACGATTCCGTATTTTAAAGGACGGGTGGCAACCCTACAGTGCCAGGTAACCACCCATACAATCAGATTGTGATTCAGACTAGGAATGCAATGAATGTAATTACCCCCGATCTACATACAACGCGAAAGTCTTGCAACATTCAAAGATGATGGTTTGGGATAAGTACACCATACAACATAAAAGAGCTTATGAAGCCTTGAACCGAAAAAAGCAACATCTCAGAGATCGTACAAAAAAAAAAAGGAGCAACAGTTTCAACCATTCTATGATCTGCTTCTCGCAACTGAAAGACGGCACATGGCGGATGTTAGCCGACTTGCTGACCGCAACGTTAGGGGCTTCAAGTATGGCGCTGACGCCACATCTCAGTGCCAACACTTTGCAGACTGTACTTAAAAGACACGCCCTCCTCACTGGACAGTTAAAAACACCAATCAAACTAACGATGACATCAAGTATTACCCAATCAAAAGTAGGAAAGGAGGCATCTTCATAAAATGCGTGTGGGATGATTTGCATGAGACGCTGCTTTAAAAAAAAAAATGATAAAAAAAATACGGGATAAATCCCGTCCAGTATTGATTCAAAACGGGACGCGCAATTTCATTCTCAAACGCGGCACGATTCCGTATTTTAAAGGACGGGTGGCAATCCTACAGTGCCAGGTAACCACCCATACAATCACATTGTGATTCAGACTAGGAATGCAATGAATGTAATTACCCCGATCTACATACAAGGCGAAAGTCTTGCAACATTCAAAGATGATGGTTTGGGATAATTAGTACTTATTAAGTACAACATTGAACATAAAACAGCTTATGAAGCCTTGAACCGAAAAAAGCAAGATCTCAGAGATCGTAAAAAAAAAAAAAGGAGGTAATGTCGTTTTACTCGCTGTAGATTTTACTCAAACATTACCAGTTATTCCACGAGGGAGACCAGCAGATGAACTCAACGCGTGTTTAAAATCCAGGCTTCTCCCACGGTCGGTTATATGTCGCGTGTTCTCGGGTAGGTACACCAAAAAATGTATACATTTAAGCATGTAATGGGCAAAGAAAAAATGAGGTATACCCGAAGGCACTGCAGTAGTACTCAATGTAACTTTACTTCTTAAATGTTAATGTTTTACTGTTTAATAATTTATACGCTTCTTATATATTGTTCAAATTCTTTTATGAAAATACCAGTGACAGCGCAATGCACGATAACATGGAGTGAATACACCATACGCATCCGCCCACGGCCGCCCTGGTGTGCGCAGATAGGAGTTGATTCTAAAATAAAATAAACATAAAAAGAGTAATACATTCATCACCCATAAAGCGGATAGCAGACGTGACGTATTATATGTGTACCACATTTCAAGTCAATACGTGAAACGGTTTGCAAGCTACATGTGATTTAAAATCCTGGACAGACCAACGAAAAGCCACGGTAGCAAATTATTGAAGAAGATTTTACTGTTTAATAATTTATATTTATATGAAATGTGCTTCTTATATATTACTTCATATTCTCATATGATAATGATGTTAATGTTGTTTATATTGATTTCTATGTTATTCTAAGTGCATCTATGTGTGTATATGTATGTATGTATGTGTGTATATATATATATATATATATATATATATATATATATATATATATATATAAAAATATATATAAAAAATATGTGTATATGTATATATAATATATCTGTATATGTGTGTATATGTGTGTGTATATGTGTATATGTATATATATATGACAGCAACACTCATAACAATGACAACACAATTACATTGACAATCATGTTACGTTATTTTTAAAATGTTTCCTTTACTTTTTCATAACCTCTTTAACACACTACTTCTCCGCTGCGAAGCGCGGGTATTTTGCTAGTTTTCAATAAAGTGGCAAGTAACTGACATGTAGGATGTGGTGATGTCCAACAGTCAGTTGTCAGTTAAACTCCTGGGGCTTTTTTAACTCTCTCTTGCAGTGAAGCGTTTTCTGTCATATAGGTTTGCGATAATTTTGTGGGAGAGAGTTTTCCTGCTTGGAATTACATAAAATGGATTGAGAGCATGAGCAAAGGTTCTGAATCCTTTGTCTTCCACGATTGAAAATGGTTGGAAATCACGTGCAATCATTTTAGCCAATTCCTCATCAATTGTGTTCTGTTTAACTGAAGTTATGGCTTTTTGCACAAACTGTCTCATAGAGCTCTGGGTTGTAGGTCTAGGTGGTTGTGGTGCTGTACTGGATGACGGTGTAGACATTGACAAACTGGCACTTTCAACAGTTGCAGTAGACAAACTGTCACTTTCATTAGTAGCAGGTTCACTTGCTTGTCTTTTTTCTTCCAACTGCACTGATGGATGTACAGTTCTCATGTGCCGGTGCAGATTATTTGTAGAGCCTGTTCGATATGAGATTTTAACCTTGCACGCTCTACACTCTGCCTTTGTATTATTAATGTAATTGAAATGTATCCAAATTTTACTCCGTTTCCTACGGTCACTCATTTTGTCGATCACGTGTCCTTCCCTCCTGTTTCTCTCTCTGTGTGTGTGGTGTTTGTCTGTAGCACCGCCCCTCCACCTCCTGCTCCTGCTCAGTGCAGACATGCATTGTGTAGTTGACCAATCACATGCAGCTTGGAAAAAAAAAATAGAGAAATAAAAAAAAGCGGCTCCGACTCCGGCTCACAGGCAGGAGCCGGCTCCGATCGTTCACTTCAAAGAGCCGGCTCCGATCGTTCACTTCGAAGAGTCGGCTCCAAGAGCCATTTCGTTCACGACCGACACATCACTATGTCTCAATTCTCTGTAATTGACAAATGAAGGAGACCAAATCCAAATAAAATCTTTGTTACATCATTGTTCAATTTACCCTCTTATACCCTTTAAAAAGTGCTATGTAAAAATTATTGCAATTATTTCTTCTGGACTTTAATTAGATATTACTTGGCCTAATTTCTAACACTGCATCTCTGACGTACATCTTATGGTGGAAGGATAATAAATGACGGTTGCAAAAAGACATATGTACACTGATTTACTGATCTTATAATTTCCTTTCAGTTTTAGATACCACACAACTTTAAATTTTGATTGAAATGTCAGATGAAGGTGCTGGAAAATGAACACGTAGAGTTCAATCATACCAATAAATAAATTAATTTAATCCAACTATCCCTAACCATGATGTTTATGCACTGCAAGGCATATTCACTTATAAAAATATAAATCACCCATATCGGAGTAACTCAGTGTTGCCAATTACCATACAGCACATGCTGTAGAAAGAAACTGAAATGCCCGGCAAACCCACCAGAAAGTTAAAATTCAAAAAGTTACACAGGCATATGCAGTCAAGAGAGCCGTTTACATTTGCAATATGGGCTAAAGTAATAAGGACAAATTCAGAAACCAGAAAAAAGGAAGGACCCAATGACGTCATAGTTAGTCAATTTCATCCCAACATTGCCATTTGATCATACTGTGTCCTTCAATAGTGAAAAATACTTCCATTTAACCATCCAAGAAGCTGCTGTGCATGGTCATTGACGGACAATAACCATTTTTATTAAATAGGATGTGGCGATTAGTAGCTCCATCTAACTGCTGCAGTTTTATTTTTGGCAGATGAAACGTATGGCCTTTGCTAACAGGGATGCAATTAAGGAAGAGGTTAACTACATGCTGTGACCACCTTCTGCATCATCTGCTCTTCTTTCTTATGTATTGGCCATTTATTTTAAAACATTCACACATGTATTTAAATAACCCCTCTTCAGGCTTCAATCTTTTGGAAGCAAGCCATCAGTATGAGATTATATTAAGGGCAATCATTATCATCACTTTAGCAGCCATTTTTCAGGTTCACATAGGTCAGCTGGGTGCCCAGAAAATCAGTCTCCTCTAATCTCCACAGTCCTGGGCATTAGGGATGTTCCAATCAGGCTTTTGTAAGGCCAATACCGATCACAGATTTCATGTTACTTGATCGGCCAATTCAGATTTTTTTTTTCCTTTATCCCTTTAAAAAATGTTTTACACTAAGCTCCTGCATAACCAGATACTGTATATAGAAGCCTTATGTTCTAGTAAAATTTTACCTTTGATATTTCTATAATTAAACTATAGACCACAGGTGTTAACTGTATTTTTTACTAACAAAATTAAATTCTGTAGGCTTATTGTTCAGCGACCATAAAAATACTGTACTAAAATAAATACAATTTCCTTATAATTCATACTTTAATAAAATGTACAAAAATATGCATCCATAATATATAAAATAAAATCCTTTTTATAATTACAAGCTGTCACATTGTTTATTTCTCCTGTAATATACCTATATGAAACAAGGCTTAATTACTCTGTACACCTCTGACTAAAAATATAACACCAGATCACGGCACTTGCAGAAATTTTCAGATGATTCAGCAGCTATGGGACGTATTTACAAAGAGGATGAGACAAGAGTACAGGATTCAAATGGAGAACTTTATTTCTTTGTGCAAAGAGAATTGTCTGCAACTTAATATCAGCAAAACCAACAAATTGGTTATTTACTTTCGCCACACCAAAGAGCCTCTATGGCCAGCAATTATTATTATTATTATTTTTTTTGTTCTTTATTTCGTCTTATATGATTTCTCGTATTAGAAATTTGTTAGTTTTTGCATACCCCTTGGGGTCAGAGCGCAGGGTCGGCCATTGTACAGTGCCCCTGGAGCAATTACAGGTTAAGGGTCTTGCTCAAGGGCCCAGCAGAGTAGGATCTCTTTTGGCAGTGACGGGGATTTGAGCCGGCAACCTTCTGGATACCAGCGCAGATCCTTAGCCTCAGAGCCACCACTCCGCCCTAATTATGTCCCCAAAACATAGTGCAAGTCCTTCAGGCTCTAAGGCCAAGCACGCAAAGCTAGTGACTGAACTTAGTTGGAAAATAAAGGTGTTAGATAAACCTCAGGCAGTCGCTGTTGGCTATGACAAGCTGTCTAGAGACATTCGTGGTTGCCAATCTCATAACTGATCACAGCTTCAAGGTATAATGTTAACTTGCCTCAACTATGTTCTGAAACTCAGAGACCCTTAAGGATCACATGAAGCAGACGTCACTGATGAATTACCATAGATACTCTCGTATTAGTCGATCTCGCAGATAAGTCGAGTGTATTTTTAAGCCGAAAATTACGAAATTTGTTATGACCCGCGTATAAGTCGAGGGTAAAACTTGACAGCTATCAGAGATAGAGGACGACAATCAGCTGTTAATGGCGACAAAACTCACTGTCACGTCACAGGCATTCCCTCTGTGCTTGGAGAAATGCTAGATTCGTTGACTCGGCAACTAATCCATGCATATGCGTGAGTTGAGAAATGTAAACAAATGTAAACAAAGGCAAGATGGCATCGACATGTCACAAGGGAGCGAAGCGAGTGCAGAAAAGAAAACACTCGGCAGATCACCCGCTGCTGGACTACTTCAGGCTGCTCTCTCCTGATGCTGCTTTTCTGCTACTGTCAGACGAGACAAACAGGTAGGCAGAGAAATTTTTTGAATCGCGGGCTGCGCTTGCATCGCATTGATACTGTGCCTTGGTTCTTTTGATTTCAAATCTGGTTGCACATGGCAGCTAATGGTATGTTTGTTATCCAAAACCTGCAAAAGCTAATGCTCAAATTCAAGTATAACACAGTTTAAAGAATTATTTAATGAAATTAGAAAAAAACTAGCTAATTAGCAAAAGTATTGCTGGCTTATAATTATTTCAAAGACCATGGGAAAAAGCAGATGACCGGTGACTTTACATCGTGAAGCGTTTAGTGTACAATGTCATTACCCAAATTCTATGGACAATTGTGTTGCCCTGTGGATAAGTCGACCCTGTTTTTTTGAATGAATTTAAGGCATAAATTTTTCGACTTATACGCGAGTATAAACGGTATTTCAAGCCAATGTGTACTTCACAATGTCCAATTCCATCAGCCAGTCATGAAGGACTGATTGTGGAAGGTGCCACTGAGACCTAGCCATTCTCTGCCTACTCCAATAGCAGTGACTAAAGTTTTCTTTTGTTTTTATTTTTTTATTGAGATGTTAGCACAAAAGGTCACAGAATTCTAGAGAATGACTAGCAAGAAAAAAAGTTTTGCATGTCACTAATTTTACTTTGTGTATTGCATTTTAAGGTTTATTTCATAGTAACTGTATTAACAAAAGTGCATTATTATCAGAAATAACATTCTGTTACAAAGAATTCTAGGCAGTGTCACACACACATACGCTAGGGAAGCAGCTTGAAGGACCAAAAGAAGGTAATTCCATGCCAGGCCAGGGAGTGGCAGGGTGCAGTAAACCTATCTCTGTAGACCAGACACGGGAAATTCTACCCAATTCCAACAACATCACTTCTAGTTCCACCCCAGGGATGCAACTTCCAGTTCCTGCCACAAGAGCATCACTTCTGGTTCCACCCCCATATGATGTCACTTCCGCCGACCTGTTTTAAAAGCCAGTCATCCTCCATTTGTACTGAGTTCTGTTATGGACTCAGCCTGTACACTTCTGTGTTACCTAATCTTTGTATTTGCAGCCTTATTCGAGTATATGGGTGGCTGCCCCAAACCTCCTTTTGGTGTCAAGGTCTACTCATTTCACAGCAGAAATGCATATTATGAGCAAATTCTACTGAAAGATTAAAGGTTTTGGAGGTCACTGGAATCTAAACCCCTATTTCCCATTGGTTCAATGTATTAACATTCAAGTCTTTGACTTTCACACCATTTTCTAACAGTGCTGTTTTTATTAAATCTATTTATTCAATGAGTTTCTGTAAAAAAAAAAAAAAAAGTTCTATCTAAAACAAGCCTAATAGTTTAGGCATTTTCAAGATTAATGTTTCCACCTATTAAAAAAGTACTTTGGAAATGAATGTGCCTTTAGTATACTTTTTCACAATAAAACATCTTGAATACCACATGTTGCCACTGTACTTCATCTATTATGGCTACTGAAGTGTCTATCCAATGGTTCCTCCATATGTGCCAATCGTGGCATGCTATGTATATTATGGGAATGCTAAATTTGTGCTTGACCATGTGAACTCCTGCTTAGCCATATTCTATAGCAGAAAACTCATCTAAAAATGTTCAATATGCACTTCAGAGAGGGAAAACACACAACAGCAATTCACTTAATATTTACTAGCAGTCGGCTGCTTTCTTTCAAAAAAGCCAAAGCTATAAAACTTTAGGAGGCTGAGTATCTATCTATTTCAATAAAGAGTTCCCCAAAATGTGTAATGATGCACCTAACAATATAAATGATGCTACATTGGTCTCCAATTAAATCAAGAGAGACAACTCATTATTTTAGAATAACAAAATCCTGTTATTACCGCTGGTAAGGCTATTGATATTTATTTTAATAGTGTTGGCAATTGTTCTAATTAACAATAATTCTTTAATAATCAAATTCTCTTCTTTGTTGTATCTTTTATTAGTTGCTACAACCAACATTATTATAAGTCAGATTTAAATTGTGTGTCTGTGTACAAAATAAATACAAATGTGTATTATATTTCTATAGATAGATGCCACATAACCTACCAACACTCAAATTAAAGAACATCTTTAAAAAAATAAATAAATAAATAAAAAAGGTTAAAACAATGCAAGTTTAACAGGTAATACTATTAGCAGCTTCAAAATAAATATAATGAAAGCTTTTTATACAGTTATTCTGCACATCTGAATTTTATGAAGTATACTGTATTTGCCTTTTAGGTTTCCCTCAAAATGAGTGGAGAATGTTCAAAGTTATTTGCAACTTTCCAGTTTGCATCTTGTGCTTGCATCCCTAGGCAGACTCCCTAATTTTCCATAAATAATTAGCAAATGTTCCAGTGTTATGCAGCTTCCTTAAAAGGTCTCCCAGCAACACCAGAAGCGGACACAGTAGCAGATATTCCATCACATCTGTTTTATACAAAAGCTGCAGTAGCTCCAGCTTCTGTTTGCTCCAAGGGCAAGAGTGGAGGCAATGTGGCTGAAGGCCAAGGTGCATATCTAACTGGAAATCGTATGTTTATTTTTAGTGTTTTTTTTTTTTTTTTTTTTTTTTTTTTAAATGGAGAAGCCTGAGGGTATAGCAAAAATCATTTTCTTGGAGGAAGATGCACTTAGGTTACATCCTTACACTTTACTCCACAGCATGACCTGTGACCCTAAATATCCCTAGAATAAAACAAATACATTGTGTAGCACACAAGCTTAGCCTTCCCTCGTTTTACTCTACCAATTTACAGTCCTTACTGCAGACTTCCTTGTTAAGTGCTATCATACATGTGTGCATGGGAGGCAGCTAAAGGGCTTGAGTAAGGGCAGTTCTGAGTCATACCGGGATGTGGCAGAGTGCACAGAGTCTTTTTCTCCCTTGCCTGCAGACCATTCACGGGAGATTCCACCTGGCCTTCTTGACGTCACTTCCAGGACCGAGCCTATGGAAGAAGACCTTGCTGGCTCCGGCCCCTGTGATGTCATGTCCGGGCTCGAGCCTATGGTTGAAGACCTTCATGAGCCCGACTCCTTTGATCTCACTTCCTGTCTTCCCCTTTAAAAGCATTCACCTTTTCCCTATTCCCTCAGTTCTGTTTTGGACTCGGTTTTGTGCACAACAGTGCTGTGTAACTTACTCACGACTTTGCAGCCAGAATACCAATTATACGGGTGGCTGCCCCAAACCTTGCTATGGCTCTTTGTGGTTTTTGTGACAGTGCACTGGGTCTGCTGCATCACCAGAGAAATTCTACAGAACATAAAAAACACCAACAAAATAAAAAGTCACCAGAATATAACACTATAAAACTGCTAACTACATGTGTGTCATTTAATAGATATTTTCTGCTTCTACCAAATCCTAAAAAATCCAGTGATTGATCCAGTTTTGTTATAGAAAAGAGGAAGTGTGCAATGTTGCCTCACAGTTCCAGAGTCATTGATTTGAACACCAACTTGCAAATGTCATACAAAACTATAAACATGCCCTCAGTGTCTGCATAGAATTTTCTCTGACTGTTTACAGTTTTCCTCCCACATCACCAAGATAAACAAACTAGTTTAACCAATAACGAAACCCTGTATAAAATATTTCTTTAAGACTTCTTTTAAGATTTCTTTAAAAAATCTTTCTTTAATTAAGGAATTAAACAGAACTGCAAAGAAGAAAATGATATACATATCAATGAGCTGAAAGAACATCCTAGCAGAAAAGTTTGGCTATTGGCTAGCTATTGTCCATCAGGGTCAGAAATTGTTAGACATCAAGAAACAGAGACATTGGAGATAAACCCCAAGTTTTACAGTCTTGGCTCATTCAAGCAAAATGATTTAACCAGGATAAATTACAGTTCCTATAAGTCTGAGTAACTAACTGTTGGTAGGTAGTAGTTTGTTACATGACACACTAAATTATTCATAAACCAAAAAAGATCATGGTTTAACACACACACCACTGTGTGAAACCTCCTAATAAAGTTCCTCTTGTCTAAATCTCTGACTGACAGTAATATAAAACAACAAACATTACATTCACTCCATATATTATTTAATTTATATATATATATTGTCACACGTGAGCGCATGGGAGACAGTCAGTGGGCTTGATTGGGTGTGATATACTATACAGGGTGGTCCAGATCTAATTATGCAATTATTGCATTGCATTAAAAGTTGCATAGTTAGATCTGGACCACCCTATAGAAAGACAGGGGTTGGCAGGATGCACTAATGCCTTTTTCTCTCTCTCTCTATGGCCCTATAAACACACACACACACACACACACACACACACACACTCATACATACACTGTATATTTGGGTGCAAAAATAAAACAATGGCAATAAAATCCATGGAAGGATATTTTGTTATATACAACTCTGGGTATAGCTGTAGTAAGATAAGGGCAGGGAGATAATGACCTCTGATTTGAAATTGTAACATTAAAGCCTCAAGCTGAATCAGGGAATGTTGCACTGTCCTTAAAATATAAACTACTATAAAACTTAAAAGCAATTAATAAATTAAACTACAAAAATATCCCACTGTAATATGCCCCACTACAGGTAGCGGGCCCCCAAGTATTGCTTGGAAATTTTCACATTTGCAGTGGTCACCTGCATATGATTTTCAAAGACACTCAAAGGATGGCCTTTATTTTTATCTTCAAGCAGCCCTATAACAAAAACAGGAAATTGCACTGTATGTGAAATATGCAACATGCACTAAGTATATTATTTTTTTGTATTTTTCCCCCAATAATCTCATATACTTTTCATAGAGTAATTTAGTTTGCAAACTTCACTAAAAACTACAGCAAAAAGGTCATTATGGAAAAGTTAACTGAACTGAATATTATAAAAATCAAAAAGACTTAACTGCATTTTATCCTGTTTACAGTACACTTTGCTTTTTTGCCTTGCATTTACTATCGAGGGTTCTAGTGCATTGAACAGGCTGGATCATGAGCACATTCCTAATGCTAGCATTCCACAGTTAAGTTTCAAAAAAAAAAAAAAAAGGAGGGGATCATATGTCAGTCTGGCTGGCAACACGTCCATCTCTCAAATAGAAATATTTAAAAATGTAATCCATTACTATCTAGTTGTAATTTACTTATCACAAATTAATTACTTTGGAAATATTTTTCCCACTTTTTTTTCCTTCTTCCAATAAAACTCCATCCCTACCTTTAAGCTCTATGAACCATACTGATCTAACAATCACATTATAGTGATATCTTACTCATAAAAGCAGCGCATAGGATTCCATTGGTCTTTCTGAGCTCTTAAATCAGGAGTCTCCACTAGATGCAACCTCTCAAAAGAGATTTTACTCCATCTACTCACACTTTTCTCAAGGAATATATTTTTCTCTTTTTTCCAAAATGCAGAGAATTGTGTTCTTGATGTATCCTTTTCTAATGAAACTCTGTATGACCAGAACTCAGGGACTGTTTGGCTATTCAGATGTAGTGAATATGGTTTAACCTCCTGTCTTCTCATTTCATTGCTTTCTCTAGTTGTTAATTTCTGGTTGGAACAGAACTTTGCTCCATTAAAATTTATACTTACTCTCATGCCTAGTGAAACAGTTCTGGGTTGCCTTGACCAATATAATAGTAAGTGTCTGGAGAGTGAGATGAAGTGAGAGGATATCTAAGAGAATATGGAATTGATATGCCTAACTACAATTAACAGGTCCCACAGTTGCCATCTGTACATGTGTCTAAAGGTAGCACATTAGGAAATTATCATACACTGGTAAATACATTAATGTAAATAAACAGGAGCTAATAATGTTCAGAAACATTTGTTTTGCTTTCAAATTTAAACAAAAGAACTATGAAATAAATATATGCATTTATAAAGGTCAGTTTTATAAATAGATGCAAAATACAATATATACAATAATTAACATGGGAGACCATAGCAAAGTGGCTAGTACCTCTGTCTATCAGTTCCAGAGTCAAGGGTCCTCAAAATGTGTATGTGGATTTTCCCCTCCCAAATGCCATCCTGGATACAAAGTACTATTAATAACATAGGCATTTAAAGTAAGAACAGGGAAAAGCAAGGTCAACCTAATTTTAGGAGAATTTTCAGCAAGCCTAAAAGACGGTAGCAAAAACTGTAACGTAAAGTAAATATGCCTTGACCAGTGGATTAGTAACTCAAAGTAAATCAAGATGCGGTCAACATGGGAAAGGCACTATATAAATAAAATGCTTGTTATTATTATTTAATGGTGTTAATGTAAAAATCTCATGTAGATATTTGATTGATAGAAGTCTCACAGAAATAAAATTACAGGCCAAATTTTGATAGACCTAAAAGATACAGGTTTGCTGGTGTGGAATATGGCCAGCAGTTTCTCCCGGCCAATACCTCCAAGCCGCCAAATGGAGCCCTCCCTGCAATATGGAGGTGCCCCGAATGCCAGTAGGGTATCATGGACATTGGAGTCTTTATTCACAGCCCTGCTGAATACCGTGGGGGCCGCCAGAGGACGCCGCAGGGAGGCCCAAAGACTTGTATTTTCCATATAACCCGGAAGTACATCCTAGTCACAGCGACAGAGGAAATGATGTACTTCTGGGCTGAAGAAAAGGAGTTTTACCCGACCCAGAAGTGTTATAAAGTCACATGGACTGAGGGACAGAAACACTTCCGGGTCAAGAAGTATAAAAGGACTGTGGGAGATCCCAGCAAGTGAGCCGAGTTGGGAGGAAGGGTGACTGAGCTGCTGGGAGGTGTGGAGGAATGAGATTATTGTATTTGTGAATTGATTATTGATTTATTATTAAGTATAGTGGAGGTGGAGGTGCTTGTGCACATTATGGTCCAAATAAAATAATTTCTTGGACTTTTATCTGGTGTCTGGCATCTGATCTGAGGGTTCAAGGGGACGACAGCGGACCCAATCTTTCACACTGGTCAGTTTAGAAGAACAGTTGTTACAAACTACAGGAAGTAACAGTTTGTCACATCAAGATTAAAAAATAAGAATAAAACAGACCATCAATATCTCAGTCTGATTATACTCACAGCACAGAATTTGATTCACAGTGTGAAAACAAGCTAATTAAAAGACATTAACTCGTCTCCAGGGACTGAAACTACCTGATACAATCACTGTTAAGGACCTTTAAAAGCTTGTATCTTTTTTTGTTTTTTTCTTCAACTGAACCCTACAGAGCAGATACTACTAATGTATACAGCCCACAAAAGACTGGAGATGAAATATAGCCTGATTACGTTGGTACAACACTTTAAAATCAGTTCTTGTGAATCATTGCATTTCACAGAGGGACTTTTGCAGTGTTAGTCTAACCACCATCAGTTCCAACAATTCTATTTTTTTTTTGGATCTTGACCGTTCCAGATATTGACGACTTACCTAAGCCAAATCACAGACTGTAAATAACTCAAGTGCTGCACAACAACGTTAATAGTAGTATTATTACACTGCTGGCTAATTAAAGACAAATGTCAAAACACATTAATGTATACTGTATATTTAAAAAGAAAATATGAATGAAAAAAAATTACACATTTTCTTACAAATTGACACATTAAGACAATATTATCCAATAAAAACACTTTGAAAAATCAGGCTACTTTGTTTACTACAGATTACTGTACGTTATACAGGTACAGAAACTTCTATAAGCAAAGCATGGATGCAGCAATTACCTCCAAAACTAAAGTTACTTTTAAATATATTTTTAAGGATTCTTTAAAGACAATAAGCAAAAATATTACTTAAAAACATTAGGCCTGTGAGTAATCACTGGTTACGGTAGTAGAAAAGGCTATTAATCCAGGCAAGTTCACATTTTGTGAGGAGTTTGCACATCCTTCCTATGACCATAAATTTGATTAACATGGTTTTGGAAATCACCAGGGGCCTCATGTATAAACGGTGCGTACGCACAGAAATGTTGCGTACGAACCTTTCCACGCTCAAATCGCGATGTATAAAACCTAAACTTGGCGTAAAGCCACGCACATTTCCACGGTAACTCATACCTTGGCGTACACAATTTCTCCGCTCGGTTTTGCAGACTGGCGGCACCCAGCGTCAAAGCAGTGCTACTGTTCCTGTGTGGTTACTCTTTCTTAGATCCACATCCACGGCGGCGGCTTTATCAAATACACTGAAATTAACCGTATATCGTTCATAAATTTAATGCATCTGATTGTAATTAACCTGTAACAATATAATGGTCCACAGAATGGTCAAACTACTGTTCCTGTGTGCTCATCCTTTCTTTCTTAGCTCCACATTCCTGACGCGGCTTTATAAATACACTGAAATTAACTGCATATTGTTTATTAGTGTAATGCATCTGATTGTAATTAACCTGTAGCAATATAATGGGCCAGGGAATAGCCATAGTATTCCAAATACCATAACTGCTTTAGCGTTGTTACGCTCACTGCATCTTGTTCTTCTTTTTGCTGCTCCCGTTAAGGGTTGCCACTGCGGATCATCTTTTTCCATATTACTCTCACTGCACCACTCGGAGTATTTATATCACTGTATCTGAGTGTGAATCACAGCAGCAGATGATCGGAAAGAGAATTATCGGTATATAGTTTCAAGTACACACTACCTCAACCACGGCAAAAAGCGTCAAAGCCTTTCCTGTACGGACCTCGCGTTTCAGAAACAGTTTCATCCCAAGAACTATAAACGCACTCAATCAGTCCATCAAGTGCTCCTTGTAGAACTGTTTGTACTTATAAGTACAATCACCTCACTGTAAACTTACACTACAGTTATAATATTGCACGACCTGCGCTACTTTATAAAGCGCGTATGATGACAATATCATTTTTAAGATGAAATGCAGCAAAATATGTTGCTTATAGTATACAGATAAAACTTTAACTTCATTTAAATAATCTGTATTGTTAATAATTAAACATGTGAGGACACGGTGCCGCAGCGTATAGCTAGTTCAAGGATAGCTCCTGCCTTGCGCTGTATTCTTGCTGGTGCTGACGCGACACTGGAAGGATAGACGAATAATAATTAAACATGTACTACGAAGATATTTCAATGTTCCTTAAAAGTTTTGAAGAATCGGCGTTCTAAGCTTACAAATGGCTTAACGTCTATTACAGATAGGGATGGGAATCGAAAACCGGTTCTTGTTGAGAACCGGTTCCCACTGTTTCAATTCCTTGGAATTGTTTGCCATTTTTGCAAACGATTCCCCTATCGATTCCAGTCGCCTCGAATGACGTCACCGCGTTGCGTAGCGTCATTTACCCAGCAGGAAACATGGCGCCTAAGCGGCACAAATGCTCAAAAGTTTGGTTATACTTTACGAGAAAGGATGACAACAGGGCAACTTGCAATACTTGCAAAGTAGATATTTCATCAAAGGGAGGAAACACTATAAATATGCAAAAGCATTTGCACACAAAACACGCGATAACCTTAAATGAATGTTGTGTTTTTGATCCGCTCCAGACTAGTGAATCTCAACCCAGCAGCAGCGGTAACGTTTGCAGGTCCTCTCCCGTTAATACGGCAGGTAACTAATCAACTAACATTGCATATTATGTTAGCGCGATTTGCCTTATTGCAAAACCTGCTATTACTGTGCATTGCATTTAGATGACCATGACGAGAGAGACAGACAGAGTCTGACTGTCTCAGATGCTGGCAGTTCTCGCTGCAGTCTACCGGTAGCTTCTCCTTTCACAGAGGCGGGGAAAAGTAAAATGACACAGGCCAGGATAGACGAATGTCACCGAGCAGTGACTAAGTTTGTGGTAAAAGGCTTGCACCCATTTGCCACAGTAGATGCCCCCGATTTTCGGTAAGTGAATGTGTTGAATTGTAGGCTAAGTCAGGGAATGTCAAATTTGCATGTTCTCCTCTTACCAGATGTTTCATCCGTTTCCATTTCTGAGCTGAAACATGTGTTGAAGGCAGCCGTCACTGCAGATGGATGGGCAAGTTTTAGTCAAGATCATTACCTCACAGTAACGCTGCATTATGTCAGGAATGGCCAGGCTCAAGAAAAAGTTCTCAAAACCAAACCAGTGTACCAGGCACAGACAGGGACAGCTGTAGCAGAGGAGACTGATGAGATCTTGGAGGAGTATGGTATCAAAGACAAGGTTGTGGCAGCCACTGTTGATAATGCGGCCAACATGGATGTAGCTGTCAAAATAGTTGATGGTTGCAGAATTGCACTGTGCACAGTTCCATTTGACTTGAGTTGATTGTATTTGTTACTGGCTGATGTAGTTTTATTTTTGAGTGCTCAGCTCATATATACTTTTAAAAAGGAGAGTGTAAATGTTACTGGACATTCTTGTGTAATTGCCACAGAATAATTTATGTTATACTTTGTTATTGCTACAGAAGAATATTTATTTTATTATTATTTTACATTTACACATTTTTTTCTGGGGACCCCGTGGCACCCCATCGAGGAGCCATAGGCTGTGGATCTCTTAAGATCTCACTGTTGGGTTTGTAAGGTCATGCTACTCCTAAATTTCTATCTTGTTCAAAGATAAGCTATAAAACAAAGTTCTAAGCTAATCGACCTGTGTGTTCTCCTTTTTTAAAAATAAGAATCGATAGGAGAATCGATAAAGAATCGAATTGTTAAACAGAATCGAAAATGGAATCGGAATCATGAAAATCTTATCAATTCCCATCCTTAATTACAGAGCTGATTGTGTGGCGATTGGAGAAAGAAAAGTATGGACAGGAATTGGAGGTTAGTACGTTTGAAAGAGACAGTACTTCTGTAATAAATTATTTCATCGAAGGTCGCACATGGTGCAGCAAGCCTCTTGCGTGAGATATGAACAATCACTGCGCCACCGTGTTCCCATGTTTAATAACATGCTTTCATTCCTATCATCATGAAAATGATATCACGTATACATCTCAGTATTTTAATTATTCAGAGAGCTGTAATATCTCGAATGTAATGCATTCTGTGTCCTGTCGGAGAAAGAGAAAGAACGGAAGCACGTAGTGATTCACACACATAGAGCACATAGAAGATCAAACACAGAACAAAGCATTTAATGTGCTACTTGAGAAACTAGTAAAATAAATGATTTTAAGATGAAGTTTATGATGTTCTACTTTAATGGCAAAATAAACTATGTGATTAAAGTGGAAATTTCGAGATTAAAGGTGACATTTCGTGCTTTTTTCCCACTGTGTGCCTATGTTTTTTGTTTGTACCCTAATATGCTTTCATATGACACTCAGACGGTGGGCTACGACTTGCCTTTTCACGGCGACTTTGATACGTGATTTCTTTTTTATTTCGGGCACTGTGCGACTTTGTGAATTTGATCTTTCGAGTTTTTCCGACACTCTGTCAGTCGATCAACTTTCTTTTGTTGATTATACCACTGTTTAAACCAACAAATAGTACGTTTTTCCTTTGCCTCCACTTGGTATTCGCTGAAATTCTTATATTTTCCCCTGTGCTTTTCCCATTGTCTTTTCACAGAAGGCTATTTATATTGATTTGCATATTCAAAGAGGCGTAATTCTGGGAGGAGTTGGGGCGGGACAGAAGGCGCGTGCACGTGCGTCACTTTTCACGCTGATCGGGATTTATGTAGTGAAAGAACGTGAAAGTATGCGTGCGCACAGATTCCTGCATCTGGATTTTTCTGTGCGTACGCACATTCCTGCTTTTGTGCTTACGCCATGTTATAGTGTGAGTTCTACGCACGGCGTTATACATGAGGCCCCAGGTTCTGACCAAATTGTTCATTTTAACGTTTTTAAAATCAGATTTCAGTTCTAGCACTTTAAAATGTAAATATCCATTTGCTCTGTAAACCAGCAACAAAACACAAATATTCAACAAGACTTAAATCTTTCTGAAAAGATCATTTTGAATCAGGGACAACACGTTCCACATGCCTACCCAGATGGACCGCCTCAAGTTGGGACCAGAGTGTTTCAGCACCACAGCAGTTCTGATCCCCGACAGGCATGATCCCATTGGCTCTCTGATGGTTTTGACTCTTCCAGGGATTGGGCGCCAGAGGGCTTTCCATTATCCCCTTCATAATGCAAATAGCAGAAAGAAGTCGTGTCTGTCATCTCAGATCTGCGTGAAGTTTTTTTTTTGTTTTTTTTTTTTAAAAAAACAGTGGCTGGAGTGCCAATCCTGCCACCAACCCCCTGATTTACCTGCAAGGGCCAGATCCATCGTTGCAAACAAAACAGTGCCCAGTTGTCCAAAATGATAAGCTAGGAAAAGATAAAATAAAGATGTTCCCCTCGAGTGTGTAATACATGTGTGAGGCACATTTAGCATATTCATAATTTCTCAAATGTGTGGAGTGTGCATTGGTAAGTCTGTCATATTTAGCATTCATTTTCTGTATAAGAATATGGGCACTTGAAATATTTTTGGTTTCTAAAGGCTCCACACAGAATTGCAATTAAAAGTCTATGGCATTTATTTTTTACAATGCATGTGATACCTAAGAACTGATTACACGAAAGGCTTAGCAAATAGTTCTTTCAATATTATATTGAAGGCACATGTGCTGTATTTCTCTAAGCACATATTTCAACTGAACAACAACTGATAATACATACGCACTATAGTTCTGCTTATTTCCCAATAAATCATGTAACACCTGTCTACATTTTTTTTTCTTCTTCAGCCCTCTGATATTTAAGGGTGTGCAGTACAATCACAAGACTTTTACTGTAGCATGTTGTTCTTTGCTGTTTAGAGTGAACATATTAACTATGGCTGTTTAAAATTTGGTTCTATGCAGATTTTACTTGCCCAAGTTCACCATGATTCCAATATTTTGTATCTGCTGATGCATTTTACTTGCAAAACTAAGCTGAAGACTTTGCTGCCTCAAATTATACTTTATAATGATAACTACAGAGTATATTCTGATTTTTTGATATTTTTATGTAAAAAAGTAGTAATACACTAATTTAAAAAACACACAAGTGATCTTTTTCTATTTAAAAATGAGGTTAAAAGCTATGCTTATAATTTAGCCTCTGGACTCTACTAACACTGTTCTTTTTAAGTGATTTTTCATTCATATTTACTGTAGTCAGATCTGGATAAAATTAGTGCCAAAGGGGTATGTTGCACTTTGAAGTCACTCTTCTTAAGTTCCTTCTGCTTACCAGGCAAAAATGTCGAAAACCAATATAATGCATCCAGAAATGTGGAGACTGTCTCAGATTTCTTGGAAAGCTACAATGCAGCGTTCTTAGAACATCTTAACTGTACCTCCTCCAGATTACAGCGATGAGTAAAAAGGTGACAACCAATTTAATCTAGGGAGCTATTCCTTAATGTTACACAGCACTGAGTAGCTCAGTAGTTAGTGCTGCAGCATCACAGCTCCAGAGGTGTCTACTTGCAACGCGTGGAGTTTGCATGTCCTCCCTATGTCTGCATACATTTTTTAAACAGTGATACTTCAGTTTGGTGTGATAAAGCTCATTAGGGGTCTGTGGCAGTGTGGCGGCACAGACACTGCAAGTGTAGGTGTGTGGGAGAAAAGCCATGCAATCGTGAGGATCTGGAGGATAGAATTTTCTGATTAAACGTGCACGCAAGCAGTTTACTTAGCTTTTCCTCACTGAGGCTCTGCAGGTCATTTGGCACCACACTCCCTTGGGATCTGAGAGGGGCAGAAAGATGGGAAGTAAAACGGAGTGAAAGACAGTGACAAAGAAAGAGTTGGTATAGCAGAAAGATGGCTTCTGGGTGTTAGGGACACAAGTCCAAGAAGGTTGACCACAATGTGTGCATCTCCTGTCAGCTGAGCAGAGGAAACAAGGTCATAAAAGAATGCACTACAGCTTGAGGATTAAAAACACTAAACCTGTGTTTTAAACCTCGATTTTAACCTGCTTACTGTAATTATTTAATGAAGGATTGCAACCTCCACATGGACACTGTTTTTACTGGTTTAATTTATTTTAGACTTATTTAAGTTTGCACTTCATTAATTGGAACAAAATGCACTAAGAAATATTTTACACCAACCTGCTTGTTTACATTTTATCATGATCCTAGTCATCCTCGTCATGACTATATCAATGTCCAGGTTCATGCTGGTTTATGCCAAGGCCACAGGCAACTCGGGCACCACAATTAAAATCCATATAACCAAGATTTCCATGTAAAGTTGACTGGCAACTCTAACTTGACCTTGTACACACATTTTTTACTTGCAAATGGACATGATAAATTTTGTATTTTTCAGGAATTTGATGGGAAAAAAAGCAAAAAAAAAAAAAAAAAACTTTTGACCTTGTTTTGAGATTTCAAGACTTCTGCCTAAGACGCATGCAAAATAATTAATTACAGTGATCCCCCGCTAAATCGCAGTTCAGCTATCATGCCCCCGCTATATCGCAGATTTATTATTATTATTATTACTACGGGGCTCTGCCCCCTGCTCGTTTCGCTCACCCACCCCCGGCTTTGGTTTACTGGATAAACAATTTAAAGAGATTGTTATTTTCATGGGAATTGTTAAATATGCATTATTTTCATTTTTACTTTAAAACTTTTGTAAAAACAATATTTGTCCTTTATTTCCTGCCCTGGGCGTCGTTAAATCTCTTTCTCGCGGGACATGTAAAGCTACTCCCGTTGAGAATGGGGGGTCTGAACGTACGCTAAAGAGATGCAATTGATTCAGCTGATGTCTTGCTGCTGCCCAACTGCGTGTTCTGCTTGTCACACTTTGCATCAATCATTTAAAAGCCTGTACAGCAGCTGTCCTTTTGCTACTTCGCGTCTCTGCCGCTAGCATTCTGGAGGGCTGAACACACACTAAGGAGAAGCACTCGGATCATCTGCTGGCAAGCTGCATGTTCTGCTTGTCGTTGTTTTAAAAGCTGGGAGCACCTGAAGTGTGTCTGCCAAAAGCATTCCAACAACTGCTAGGTTAGATGTCCGTGAACTTCTTTAAAATTGTAAGTAGGGCATAGACGTGCAAAAGTCACCGTCTCACAGGTTTTGCTTCCTAAGGTTGTAATGTCTAGTCTCACATGTCGTCAAAGTGTCTCTCTGAGATGATCTGGTCTCGATCGCTTTGCTCAAACACCCCCCCCCCAACCCCGGAGGCATGCTATGCTCCTGCCACTTCACGTCTCTCCTGCTCGCATTGTGAAGGGGGGGAGCTGAACGCATGCTAAGGAGAAGCGGACGGATCAGCTACTGGCTTTGTGCTGCTTCTGCCAAGGTGCGTGTTCTGCTTGTCGCTCTGAACGTCAATCATTTAAAAGCCTGTACAGCAGCTGTCCTCCTGTCTCACTGCCTTGTCTCGCAGGACGTCAAATTGTCTTCCGAGAAGATCATGTCTGGTCTCCCTGCCAAGATTTTTTTTTTTTACACTAGAGAGATGTTACTCAGATCCTTAGCCCGACATCCACATATCATATGTGTTTACAAAGTGTGTTTTGATGAGTTTACATGTGTTTAAAGTGTGTGGGAGGGGTATTTAAAGTCTTAAACTATAAAAAAAATGTTTACTTATATGGTCTTTCTAGATCACGGATTTTCACCTATCGCTGATGGGTCTGGAATGTAACTTCCGCAATAGGCGGGGGATCACTGTATATTTTAAGAGAATATTTTTTATTAGCCAAGTGCCATTATGAATGTAGCTATCAAGCATGCCATACAAGCACTGCATTAATGTAAATATATGTGTATGTGCTGAAGCATACACTACTTATTCACACAAAACATGCAATAATATATTTTTGTTTTCTTTTCTATATGGTACAAAGCTTTGGATATCTAAAAGGTCAACCGACTCCTATGTAACTGATCTTGGGAAGCTGAAGAATGTCAACCATAAAGAAACTTTGACCTTCATTTTATTCCCAGAAGAGGACTCCACTTGACATTTGCATCTTTTTTGTCCACTACAATTTCCAATAGGGTAATGAAAAATTTGCATCAAGGCAAGACACTGTAAGTGTTAAACGCTACACCCAGCTATAGGGTTGGGTGATATGTAAAATTCTCAGGTCGACCCTCTTCCCCTTATAAAATCGCTAGTAGACGATAATATCATAGTTGACTTGTGGGTTTCACGGCTGAATCGTCATTTAAACAGAAAAATTCACAATTGCTTTTATTTCAGTACCAGTAGTTTTCAATTGGACCACTGGGTGCACTCTTTAATTGCCTTGCATTGTGACAAGGTGCAAAAATATCCTTGTTTAATATAGAAAAACATAAATGTTGCAATGGTTGGCTAAGGAGAAATCAGCCTATCTGGCAACACTTTGCCTTCAAAGCAAATTAATATGGTGAGTGAAACGAGTTAACCAAAGTTATTTGTTGAGTAAGCAAGAAGGTTTTTATCAAATCATCACTTGTGCCTAAAGCATCTAGCAGACTACGCTTAGAAAGTCTTACCTGACATTGTTTATCGGTGCTTCAAAATTTAGAATAGAAAAAAAAAAAAAAAAACACACACACAAAATGCAAGAATGGAAGTGCAAGATGGACAGAATTGTACCACTGCTACTACACATTTTTTATGCTTTACAAATATGTATTTTTCGTGCTAAGGCACATATGTCAGCCTTCAACTCCTCTAAAATGTCACACCTATACAGAAAATTAGACAGGAGTTAAATTAAGCAGCAGCATCCCTTTCAGTTGTAATAATCTGTGTCAAATTCTCCTCGAAGCAGTCATAGGAATACAAAGTCATCAATTGCACTTCTACTCAAGAGTTGTTTCCCTCTGATGCACAAGTCACTGGAGAGCACAACACACTTTTCAAACACACTGTCTTACTGGGGTTTATTTATTTACAAAAGACTTGGTAATGTGTTACAGCCAATACCAATATCAGAATACCATGATGCCAAGTTTGACACACTTTTTGCGAGTATATACTTGGGAAATCTCAGGTCGTTTCTTCCCAGAAACCTGAGAAACTGCAGTTTTAAAATCCACTCTTACAAAAACTGTGCCAATGTCAATTTTGTGTCAATGGCTGGACCAAAATGATAATGTTCAAGTTTAGAAGTGAAGTGCAGAAAAACATAATTAGTTGAAAGAAAAGAAAAACAAAACATGGACCACACAAGAAAGCAGCTGCTTCAAAAAAAGTGGGCAGTGAAAAACACAGCAGCATAAAGTGTTAATGATTCAGTGGAAACAACAGCATGTTGCATTGAACAGCATAGAAGAACAGGAACAAATTAAACATAAGTCTTTTTCAACATATTGGCACATTTCTCTGTGTAAAACTAAATCAAAATAAGACAAGAGTGATGCTTAGTTTGAAAGTTCAAACTTTCCAAAAATTACAATTATAATTTAGTACATAAATTAAGCAATACAACAAAGTATGAAAAATTGCTTTATAAATGCTTAAGTGAATCAAGATCACTTTCTGATGACCACAATCATGTTTTCATTTATCAAGATCTGTGCCCTCTTGTCTTTACATATTTACACTAGCTGCTCTTACAAATGTGGGCTACTGTCCTAAAAGCATTCCTAGTTTGTGAATTCTTCCTGGCATGTCAATTCTATCAGTGTATTACATTTTATAACTTTGATTAGCACTTAATACCACTCATTTCCTAAAAACACTGGAACATTAAAAAAAAAAAAAGATATTTTTTTACTTGCCCCATGCAGTTTGTAGAGATGGCCAAGAAAAAATTTTTTATGTCAGGTTTTCATACAGAACGGACATAAAAATGTTTCTGAAAGAACAAAACCCAATGGTGAACAGTACTGGATAAAAGCAAACACTATCAACAACATCCACGAAAAAAACATCACATTACTCATTTCCTGTCATCCTACATTTACACAGATCATTGTAGACATGGAACATGGAAATGAATGTATTCTAAATAACAATATATAATTTACCCTATACAATTCCAGACACCTAACTCCCAGATAAAGAGATTTCAGCTCTGAGAATTTTGTCTGTCTTCAGCTCAGTGATGAGTGACCAGGATGCCTGCTGCCAGTGCCGATTGACACATTTGCAAAACAAAAACGCTAATGAGGATGTGCAAGGGAATTTGAAGTGGCCAGCATTACAAATATTTTTGTAGGCTTCAGGGATATTCTAGTGTTAAAAAATAACTATCTGCTCTTACATTTTATAATGGAGTTTATGACTGTTGGGTTCCCAGTATAAACAGAAGCCTTAAAACACATCAAACATGTTTATTTTTGAAGCCAAAAATATTAAGAATTTTCGTCCATGTCTTGAGATTGCACACATATTGCAAAAGAGCACTGTTCTTTAAAGGAAGTAAAAAAAGCAAAAAGCAAACCATTGTGAGATTTTGTCATTTTAAAAGAACACTGCCACTTAACTGCCCCATTCATCTTCCTCCACAGCACCATTTCAGCCCCTGAGAGACTATTCTTACTGCAACATGCAGTACAAGGAGGAAGTACTTGGCCCCAGGTCTATGGAATCACCTCAAAAAAGTCATCACCAAGCACTATTATTGGCATTATTGAATGCTAATGTCCAGATGTGAAATGCTGCTTCTGTTCAGTAGTAGGGCTTTAAAATTAGTCAAAAACTAATGTTTGAATATTGAAATTTAAAATAATACTCGAGTCTATACAAACTTAGGTAAATGATTCTGGGTGTTAAATGTACATTTGTACATAATACTTTTATACTTTAATTTTTATGGCAATGGCCACAGCAGCAGCCACAGTAAGAACAAACACCACCTGCAACTTATATAAATTATATTTGCTATATAAATTATAGTAGAGTCATCAAAATCTCAAGTAGGTAAACCCCACAAAAGGACTGCATCAGCACCACCTTCTTCTCTTTATACTAGTACTGATGAGTGGGTGCACAAATACTTGTTAGGACAGTAAGCCATAAAAATCAGCCATAAAAATGAGCATAACTCTTCACAAGGCACATACTAGGACACCATACTTTGCCACAATATTATTAACTTGTAATTTTTTTACTTGCAGTGCACCTGTAAAGCATAAGTTCTTAAGGAAGTTAGCGAATACATATATAAACCCTTGAGACATTTTTATAGAAGTCACTGTGCACTGGAGAGATTCTGAAGGACTAGAAAATGGCTAATATCATCCCATTATATAAAAAGGGCGACAGGGCAGATCCAAACAACTGTAGGCCAGTAAGCTTAACATGCATCACAGAAAAATTAATGGAAGGAATTAAGGATAAGATTGAGCAACACCCGGCAAGGACAGGAATTATTAGGAACAGTCAGCATGGGTTCAGAAGAGGGAGGTCGCATTTTACTAACATGCTGGAATTCTATGAGGAGGAAACAATATAATATGATCAAAGTGAAGCATATGATATTATTTATCTTGACTTTCAGAAAGCATTTGATAAGGTGCCACACGAGAGGTTGGGCATCAAGCAAAAAGAAGTGGGAGCTCAGGGTGATGTTTTCAGATGGGTGCAGAATTGGTTCAGACACAGGAAGCAGATGGTGATGGTGCGAGGAACCTTATCAGAATTGGCCGATGACTTTAGGGACTTTCAAAACTCGATGTTTTTTTGGAAGAAATAAGTGGATTGGACTGGGGATATTTGTTGGGCTAAATGGCCTGTTCTCATCTAGATTGTTCGAATATTCTAAAGTGCTTATGTAGTACTCAGCTGGTGTCCTGCGCTGCAAACATATTGTTGTCCTGCAATACAAACATATTATAACGTGCCTTGCTGCTGCATAAACAACTGTGGAGGATGCAAAGTAGTACTGTGGTGGAGCCCAGGAGAAAGTACTTTTTGTGAGGGCATAGGGCACCTTCCTAGTTGAGTGACAGGGTTTGAGTGATAAGAAGCAATGTTTTCACACCAAAACAGTCAGAGCAGTTTGAGATAAGGAGGAATAAGGGTCAGTTTAGTAACACTGCAACAGGGTGAGAACAGTGAGAGAAGTAAAGGAGTACGCAAGAGATAGGCAGGTTAAAGGCAGACTTGTTTTACGATTTTGGAGGTGTCCAATAGGCAGCAGCAGCAGGGTAACATTTATATTGCAGCATTCAAAGTAATAAGTCAGTCAGCATCTGTAGATTAACTCAGAAAAGTAGTTCCTTTGTGGCTTAAAGAATTGTCAATATTAAGTCAGGTTCAGCACAATCTATTTTTTTTCTCCTTTACAGATGCAGCAATATTTTAATAAAGGTGGCATGAACATTTATAATTACAGTTTACTGTTTTAGGTTTATGTATCAAACCTTTGTATGATGGAGAGAAACTGAGGGATATGCCAAGCTGGCTGACACTGAAGAGGCTCTTTAAAGTGGGGATTTTAAAGGACTGTAATAAAAGGAAATTCAAAATATGACAGTTATTTTCCAGTTGATTTAATGAGAAGGTATTTCAGGTGATATTTCCAGACTTGACCCATAATATAACTTTTTGCTTTGAGGCAATAACTAAGAAAGAAAGAAAGAAAGAAAGACATTTACAGATCTAGACAATATGAACACCATGACCTGGAACTAGCAATCACTACCCAGCTATTTAAATATAGCTAATTTAGTTGCAAAGAAGAAAAACAGTCCAGCTATTTGGCAGTTTTTTGGTTTTAAGCCAGACAAAAAAGGAGCCTACAAATTTAAACAAACAGCATGAGAATAATGAAGAAAAACAAGCATCAAGCTAGTGGATTGTTCAATTTTGGTGGCACAGCAATGACAAATTCATGTTAAGATAGAAAGTTAGGGTTTCCTGAAACAGGCACCAGCCGGGTTACAGCTGGTAATAACAGGGGGTACCTAATCCATGTGGCAAGATATTAGCATATTTGAGTCCACAAATGCTTTACTGAATGAAGCCCATTGCTTTATTAACAGATGTTTTTCAGAAGACTCTGCAACAGTTTCTTCATTAGTACTTAGCAGCCTTGTGCCGATATGCAATATCAATGGCAATCAGTGATTGACTACATAAATCACCAATGGACTGTCCTTTGATGATTTGAACCATGTGATTAAATGTCATATATACACTATGCACTTGTATCTCAATTGTATAAAAATAGTGTAAGTAAATACAATGCGTTTACAGCCAAAAAAGTTTAAGTGCTTCTTTATCAGAAAACTACA
This sequence comes from Erpetoichthys calabaricus, assembly GCF_900747795.2. NCBI lineage: Eukaryota > Metazoa > Chordata > Cladistia > Polypteriformes > Polypteridae > Erpetoichthys > Erpetoichthys calabaricus. The sequence continues at coordinate 190,598,244 of NC_041395.2, forward strand.
AATCTGAATACAAGTTTTTAGTAGCAAAATACTAGTAAAAATACTCCTCTGTTCTGGGGTTCAACGGAGTAGGCTCGCTGTTTTAAAGATCAGTGGAAGAAGTGGTTTGCAGCATATTAACAGAAGTCAAGAGAGGCAGAGGACATACTATTACAATTGAGCAATTGTGACCGCTCTAGCTAAAGCCGCGACTTTGCTGCAGTCTGTCTGAATGCAGGAACAGAATCACGACTGGTGAGAAAAACTGCTTGGATTGTTCAGTAACTGACTGCTAGTGCTGACCAGTCTCCCTAGCTGACATTTCATGTTTTTCTGTTTTTGAAAAACACCACAGCCCTCTCAGGCTGCAGAGGAAAAAAAAGACATGAGACTTCCAAAATATATGCTGGTTAAAGGAGAGTGTTGTATACAGTGTCATAATATGTTGACTCTGATACTGGCTGCCAGCATATTACCTAGTCTTCATGGAGTAAATAAACTGCCAGTAACCAGTGCATTTGGCAAGTGTGTTGTGCTCTCAATCACCCCTGCATTCCACTCACACACGGGAGGCAACTCAAGAGTGGCGGTGCAATTAACAGCTCACGTATCCCCATCATTGCCTCAAAAATAATTTGAGATGGATTATTACAACCAGAATGGATGCCATTTTCCGTACAGGTGTGATATTTTGGAGCAGTTGAAGGCTAACATATGCAGCTTAGCAAGAAAAATACATATTTGGAAGGAAAACATGATTTATTCACATTGTGTCCATCTTCCACTGCCATACTTGTATTTTGTGTTTTTTTTCTAAATTCAGGTACACCAATAAATAATGGCAGGTACTCTGCTGGAATACAAAGTACATTTTGAAGGGCTATGGCTGTTAAATTCATTAATGAATACAACAAGCTAACCATTCAAAATTACAAAAAAAGCCGATCATGGAAATCAAGTATAAAAACAGATATTTTCTTAATATCTTAATATCTTCTTAGACATCTTTGCATCACACATCTAGCGTAACTCATTGGCAAAATTAATTAGTGTGGGTAAAACAAAGAACCATTCTTTTACAAACGAATGTCTGCTTTTGAATGACTTTTTAAAATAATCTTGAATTCTTGTCAACAAGCGATATTCAATTTCACAGCTATATTTTATAGACAACTAGACAATAACTGAAAAGGGCACACTTTTGATCATGTATATTCTTATTTCTTTTGCAAAGATACTACCTGCTGCTGCTGGACTGATAACACATGCGTGTGCTTCAGTGACTGTGCACACATGTAGCATGCAATCAAGTGACAAGGAGCAAACAGATAATACAGTCATCCATTAATCCATCTAGCTCACTTATCTGGAGATGGGCAATGTTATAGCCATCAACATAATCTCTGATAAAGAAAAAAGGAATTAAAGTTTATTTCTAGGCAGAAAAGGAAAGAAGGGAAAGGACACAACAAAAAAAAAACATATATAGGAGAGGAAGGAGGAAACAAAGTCAAGGCTGTTCAGCAGGGAAAAAGTGAGAGTAGGTGAGAAAATGCTCCTATTAGGGAAGATGAATGTACAGAATAAACAGCTACTTGGTCATTAAGACCTGCAAAAATATGTGATCCCAGGCTGAGAATGAGCTTAACTCCTTCTGGGTTTCTTTGAAAAGTGTGTTTGAAGACCTGTGAACAAACACATACTGATCAGTGTTGCTATGACGTAGGGATGTGAAGTGTTCTACAATAGGCTTTGCCTATGCCAGCAAGCATTGAACACAAGAGAGGAACATCACCTTGACAAGGTGCCAGTTCAGTGCAGGAAGAACACACACACCCCCAAAACAACAAACACGGACACACACACAGGTTAGGGCCAAATTGTCAATGTCAGTTCTCTTAAGTTTAATCAGGCTGACGTTTAGTAAGTTTAATACTGATAGTTTAGCATAGGTAAAGCTGTTGGGCAGTACTGTCATTCCTACCTCATAGTGCCAGAGCCTTGATGTTCTCCCTCTATATTTACGGATTGATTCGAATGAGTGAGTGAGTCTCAGTGAGTTTACTCACTCAACAAATCGTTAGTTCTTTTATTACTTTATTTTCAGAATCAATTACCTGTTATTCATTAAAAAAGTAAATAATTAGTTTGTGGCACTTCAGTCTGCTCTATCACACACTCTACCTTTTTAATTTTTATTTCTTACCATGCATTCATACAACACACAATGGAAACTGATCTGCAGGTGGCTTGATCGTTTCAAAAAATCTAAGACTTTTATTAAAAATACAATGCAGTGTAATGTTTTCACTTATAAATTTATTATTACAATTAAACTCTTATGTGTTCTTTTCACTATGCTGGCACTTGCCATGAAACTTGCTCTGTAGGCTATTTAAAATAACACAAAATAACCTAATAAACAAAAACTCAGTGCCACAAAATAATTACATGATTTGAGCGCGCACAATCTGTCTGTTGTTACAAAACATGTTGTTATAAACCATGGCAGAACATAACCGCAGAAAATAACAGAACGACAGAAGCAAAAGTAGGATTATAAGCAGCTTGGCATAAGCAGCTTGTTGGTATTGGTAGTTCCAAGAATCTGTGTAAAATAACATGGATAATGGATAAAATTCCATTATCACCAGAACACCTCATAAATGTGGAAGGCATGTTTTCTTAAACTGAAACCTTTGCTGCTTTAAACTGGACATATCTGGTACTTTTTAAGGCTTTTTCATTCACTTATGGCCTCTAGTACCCTTCATCCCCATTGTAAGATGCACTTTTTTTTTTTTTTTTTTTTTTTTTTTTAAATAAGAGAATGCTTCACTTTAGAACACAATTTTATGTGGCAAATTAATATGAATATAACTGACTTGAGAAATAATGAACATACCCTTTAAATGTGTCACTTAAGCAAATAGATCTATATCTCTATATCTATATATATATACACACACACAATTATTAAGTACTTGTCACTATGTGAATTTCCCATCGGGATTAATAAAGTATCTATCTATCTATCTATCTATCTTTCCATTAATAAAGAATACACACCTACTGTACACTAAATAAAATAAAGGCATCAGAGTCACTCTTAAGAGCAGTGCCATTGGGGAATCATTTTTGCTTCCCGAAACACCCATCCTCAAACATTCAAGAAAGAACCTTAATTTATTTAGATCTGTAACAGGCTCCAGGCGGTAAATGTACCATGAATAAATGGCAACAGATTTGGGAAATACCAAAGGGTCATGATTTTAAAAGGACTTTTGCTGCATACAACAACACACACTAAGTCTAGGTTTTCTTAATCCGTCAGCATCCAGCTAGGTAGCCTACCATACATGAATGATTTCAATTTGTTGCCACATATTAATAAGTGTTTCAAAGCTCAAAGAACCAACTTCACGTGCAAAAACCCTTCCCAGAATGAAATGGTGTTTTGTCAAACAATAGTTCTAAAATGAACCATACAAACCAGTAAAAAACTAAAAAGTGCCATTGAAGAGCCATTAGTTTTAAGAGTATAACCGAGAACTGTTCACAATACCAGTAACTGAAGTGAGACAGTTTAGAGGACACGGTGCAGTTTGGGCATGTTCAAACAACAAAAGTAATTTTTTTATTCAATGAGATAACATCCCAACAAAATCCCTAATTAACAGATTTGGCAGTCACATTTCAGTTTGCATTGTTCTTTTATGCACACTCTTAGCATCATTTACTTGTTCAGTCCAGCTGCTGCGTTTGTTTATTTACATTTTAATCAAATTAAGATTACAAAATTTTCTTTTTAGTCTTCTACTCTAAATACATGTAACTCCAAAACACATATTAGTATTTATATGGTGAAAATTACAATTGTATTACTGTATGTATACTGTATACTATTAAAGATAAACACTATATACACAAAATTACACACTTTCATATTATGTGAATACTTATTTATATACACATAATAAACTTTGTTAAAAAATATTTCTGAATATGCCAAAAGATAAATATTTTAACGCAATAGTTTAAAATAGTTATGATAACGATCAATAAAATGCAGAAAAGCAGATATTTACTCCACTAAAAAATAAGAATATGACTGCATTAATCTGTGTGTTAAAAACAATATTATAATTTAAGATAACACCATGGTTCACATTCCTTTAAATGACTTTGCTTTTCTAACCTTTCTTTGAAATAATGCTTTATTTCAAAAACACACTATAAAGTTTAATTGGGGAAAAACAAGCAAGCAAACTTCCAAAAACAAACTAACCTTATGATTACCGTACATGTTCTTTACTTGCACACAAAGCACACTGTATTCTATTAAAATGTAATTAGCTCAATGCCTACATAAACACGTTTATCATTTTTTGAAAAAAATGTTTCTTTCAGACATGTGCCTATATTTCAGTAAAAATGTAAGCTTTATGACTTGTTTTATTCTACATTTGTAGGCTTACTTTTATTCTTTCTTAATCTTCAGATAGCTGAATTACTGCCACATTAAAGATGCATAACATGTGTTCCCATACTGTGCATCAAATGTTACAGCTGTTTGGATTCCTATGTGAATATCTGTAAAACAATGATTAGCATCCCTAGTACCTAAAATGTCAGAACCCCTGCCATTAAATATATAACTACTGATTTTAGATTGTTATGGATTTAAATAATGCTATACTCCTACATCTTTGAATAATTACAGTTATTAAAGTATAATTTGAACAGTCTGGAATGAACTAATTATCATAAGTAGATGTTTACTGCACAAGGAACCATTTTTCATACCTCACTACTGGCAAAAGTGGTCAGTCATGTGTACTTTCAACAGCGTGTTATTCATTTTTACACAATTATAAATAAAAGTTTGAACATCACTTGCATCCAGTTCACCAAGTTACAGGCAACTCCATAGACTGAATCATTGCTAATCTACATTCACTCAGTAATGTCACCAAATTTAAATTTGTGCCCATTTAATCCAGAATAATTTGCAAACACTAAGGCAGTAAACCGTTGTTCACATGCCACAAAATGTAGTCAATGATTCCCAGTCTAACATAAATCCATTCCATAACTAAACGACTTACCTTTTATGTTTAAAAACATATTATACTTAGCTGACACAATCGTTAAAACTGCACTCTGCACTAATGGGAAAATAACTTTAAAAGTTTATTATCCAGACTGACACCACTTTAAAATTATATTCAAAACTAACTGCATTATTTTCTATTATCGTGCATTTCTTAAGCTGCCCTTCTAATAATACACTTACTGCAAATGATTACTGGGAGTACCAAGTGAATATTTAAACTGTTTAAGGACTGCCTTCACACGTTTCTTTTGCGGTTTTAAAAAATTTGAAAATTAAAGCGAAATGAATACAGGTGAAAAACAAAGTCTTTGTTGGGAACAGCTAAAGGAGATGGCTGAAAGGGGAGCTATCGATCAGGAGAGCTGATGAACGACTTAAGACTCACAATAACTTTCCTGAAAATGGGAAAGTACATAATAGTAAACATCCAAGGAACTGTACATGATAGTTTCACCTGCGGGCTTTGGCCCAATTACGCTGGCATTTCAGTGTCTTTACTACAATCGAGCACCAAACACGACATGCTTTGCTGAATGGCTAGCTTAACTGGACACCTAAGGTTGAAGTGCACGCTACGTCCTTGATAAACAAGAAACAAACATCTGTTTTTTCTGTCCAAATTCGCATGTATATTATCTGCATTTCTATAATGGACATTCTAGCCAAACGCTCCGGACTGCAAGCAATCACCTGAATCTCGACACGCCTCTTCTCCATACTGCACCTGCCATACTCCTGTAGTCAAATATGGTGTCTAGATGTAGCGTATAAGCTACGCGTAAGCTATGAAGTTTGCCTTTGATAGAACGACGGAAGGAGAGCAGAACACTATAGAATTGATGACGCACCGGCACGGGTGAATATTTGAGTCAGGCTCTACTAGTCCTCGAAACGCTTCCCAGTTAATCTAAGGCAGATCGCACTGCTCACTAACCTCACGCGTTGTGGCTTCATTAAAGTTGCAGTTGTTTTAGAGACAAAAAAGACATTTGTATGTAATAACTGAATACTAGATACAAGTGTTAGAAAGTGGATGGTTGGCAATGTGTTTAGAACGTAAAAGAGCAAATGCAAATGAACAGAGACGGTGAATTTCAAAGAGTTCGCGTTGTCTGCAGTGCTCGCAAAACCAATACAGAGAATGTTTAAAAAAAGAGGGGTGGAGGGAGGTTGGGAACGCATATCAAAATACTATAAAGACAGCAGAGTTCTGAAAGACTTTGAGCCCAGGTAAACACAATGTGCAACACTAAGAAAAATGACCCCTCATTCAACTCTGACACACAGAATAAGCACAATGGATGTATCCATCCATTTTCTGGTCAGTTTTTAACAATTTCACAGTGACAGGCATCAATGTCTGGAAGTCAGCAACCAGCACTGGACGGGGCTCCTGACCATCTCGCTAATAATATACTTTACATATTTTATTATTCGCTGACTCTTGGCAAGCATATGAGCCGAACTGCCCAGCGACATGTACGATTGCTGTCAGTATTCGCATGAAATCGCGCTGACATATTTTAGACGTATGGTTTGCTGGAAGCAAGGATGTGAATTGCAAGTGTCTGGCGTTTAATGCAAGATTTACGTGACAGAAGTGTATTAACTACGTTTACGTACAAGTACTTCGTTTGCATTGCCAACGTTTTACTTCCTCTACTCAGATTAGGTGTCAGATTTTTTAGATTGTCGCGCTGACCGCAAAACTTGTCTTACCTTTGATTTTTCACCTTAGTCTCTTTCTTACTCAACACTCCTGGCACGCAGTTTGTAAGTTCGGTCCAGTCCGCGTGTAACCCACAGCTCCAACCAGTAGAAAAACGAGAGAAAAGCCAAGTCTCTTTCCTGTTCGGCCGGTAACAAGTACACTTCTTTTGCCCGGGTCTACAATCACATGGCACCTCCAGTCTCACATTTTGCACCAGGTGCCTTCCAAAGGTTGTCCCCCCAGTTTTCTGAATATGAAGGAAAACGATCACATCTTCGCCCTTAATCTCGAAATCCACAAAGCGGTCCAGGTCCCGGATCGGAAAATAATACTTCTTTATATAATGGGGATCGGGGGTCGGGAAGATATCCGAATCGTCCTGAAGGTACCGGTGCGGAGACCCAAAGTTCATCATTCCCGGTCCTACGTACTGGTATAAAATCAGCATGAAACAGATGGATCCCAACACGATCAACAGAAATTTACTGGTCCTCTCAACCATGTTCTTTCCAATGCGCTTCATATGTTACCATCTCCCAGTTAGATGTGGAACAGACAGTTCTTACCTAAAGCCACAGTTCTGCTTCCCATATCTAAAAACAAAGGTCAGTGGATCACGAATTTAAAGTTGGGCTCTGTATGCATTGTATCCTTTTGCGGTTGCAAACTCAAATGAAGCCGACAAATCCACAAACTAAAGTTACCCACCGACAGCCCAGCACCAATTAAGCTTCTGTTCCGTATGCTACACCGAACTCCAATATCTGTTGTTCAAAATCCTTCCTCTAACCACCATTATGATGATTCGAGCCCAGCATGCACAGCGACACCCACTTTTTTTCAACAACACACACACACACCAAAAGAAAAAAGAAAGAAAAAAAGAAACACGTTTAATGCTTTGGTAGGGACGGCCGCCCGTAGCATATTTATTCAAGGCTTTCAGAAGCATTTCGCTGGAGCAGTTCATGTGTTTGCAATCAAACTACGTCAGCGTACTGAAAAATCGGAATATTTTAAAATAGTGTCAAATCCTGAATCACAACAAGACTTTTGACACCTTTATTTCCCCCACAAATTATTTGCATACTTAATGTACGTTTATGCGGAAACATTTTAATGACTGAATTAAAGTTTTTACATTTCTTACAAAAAAGTGCATATTTGCTGTTTTATTTATCCTGCTGGAAATTATTTCTTGGTGTTTATCTATCTTGGTGGAAAATATGTCTTGGCATTTAAAATGTATTTATATTAAGTAAGATTAAATGCATATTAACAGATTTTCACACATTATCTTATGTAGGTCCTTTTTCTTTCAGATTTTCACTCTGTAGTTCAATTCATTATCGCTTAGAAAACAGGATTGAAGCCTACCTTTTATCGTTTGTATTAGCAATCCTCTTTTCGTGTACCTGACAATTAAAAGCTGCCTGAGGCGTACCGATTTTGCCGTGCGTCTCTTAATTGTATGGACAATTAACATTTGTTTACATTGAGTTCATTGTGTTTTATATACTAATCAGCTTCTAGATTATTTATTTACTTACTGTAGTTTATCTGTAATTAGATGTTTTTGCATTTTTTACATCATCTAACATTATCTTCGTACAATCTATTTTTATTTTCTTTTTAAAACCATATTATGCCAGTGATCAAGGAAGCTCAGATTTAATCCTGGTGGGCCACAGTGGTTGCAGATTTTTTGTTTCAACTCATTTGCTTAATTAAAAGTCCATCCTTGACAATACAAATACTTGTATAATTTTATGGCCTATCAGTGTTTTAACTCTGCCATGTCTGGTCATTCTTACAGTATATTGTGTATGTTTAACTTATGTGAATACCATCTGTATTATTTGTGGCCTGGAGCAAATTTATTATTCTCACTCTTTCACTTTTTTTAACAATATAGTCTCTTAATGATGAATTCATACATGTAAATGTCACTAAGTTAGATGGTGAACTTATATCTACTTTGTAATTTGCATCTCAATTTAAATTGACAAGTCTTTTTAAATTCTTCTTTCTATCACTGTAATACTTACTATCCCTACAATTTTAGTGTTGTCTGTGAATTCATAAATATAACAGAATCTTTCTCATTAATATAAATTAAGAATAATTACCACCATAAGGGTAAGCCCCTACAGACCCAATTGAGGACCTTATCTTACGTGAATCATTAACCACTTAACTGTACTCTTTCCTCCAGCTAGTTAACCAACTTGAAATCCAGTTTTGTAAGTTACATTTTCTGATATTGGCATTTTGAATATCTAAGTACACTATGTTGTATACTTTGCTATTTTCTACTACTTTAGTCACCTGTTCAAAAAGCTAACAGATTGGTTAGGCAGGATCTTTCTCTCATAAACACACACTGGGTTTTATTTACTATTCTGTTTTCATATGAATATTCTTCTAGTTTATTTCTTATTAAAACTTTACGTATTCTTGCATGTTATAGAAAAAAGGCCAATTTGTCTGTAATTACTAGGGTCCATTTTGTCTTTCTTCTTGTGGACTGAAGTTACATTTGCATCTTTGCAGTCATCCAGTACTTCTTCCATCTGAAACAACTGTCAGGATACAAAATGCAAAATACAATTTTATAGATAATGTCCTTAGTTTCTTTAAAAACTACCAGTAAAATATTTGTCAGGTTCAGGGTTTTTATTAGTTTTTAACTAACAAGGGTACTATAAAACAGCTGATACTTCACTTTTAAAATCTGTAAACTGAAATTTGTTTTTTTAACTTCTGCCTGCTATGTTCTATTCACTTAATCCTTCACAAATACAGTGCATCCGGAAAGTATTCACAGCGCATCACTTTTCCCACATTTTGTTATGTTACAGCCTTATTTCAAAATGGATTAAATTCATTTTTTTCCTCAGAATTCTACACACAACACCCCATAATGACAACGTGAAAAAAGTTTACTTGAGATTTTTGCAAATTTATTAAAAATAAAAAAATTGAGAAAGCACATGTACATAAGTATTCACAGCCTTTGTCATGAAGCTCAAAATTGAGCTGAGGTGCATCCTGTTTCCCCTGATCATCCTTGAGATGTTTCTGCAGCTTAATTGGAGTCCACCTGTGGTAAATTCAGTTCATTAGACATGATTTGGAAAGGCACACACCTGTCTATCCACAGTTGACAGTTCATGTCAGAGCACAAACCAAGCATGAAGTCAAAGGAATTGTCTGTAGACCTTCGAGACAGGATTGTCTCGAGGCACACACCTGGGGAAAGTTAAAAAAAATTTCTGCTGCTTTGAAGGTCCCAATGAGCACAGTGGCCTCCATCATCTGCAAGTGGAAGAAGTTCGAAACCACCAGGGCTCTTCCTAGAGCTGGCCGGCCATCTAAACTGAGCGATCGGGGGAGAATGGCCTTAGTCAGGGAGGTGACCAAGAACCCGATGGTCACTCTGTCAGAGCTCCAGAGGTCCTCTGTGGAGAGAGGAGAACCTTCCAGAAGGACAACCATCTCTGCAGCAATCCACCAATCAGGCCTGTATGGTAGAGTTTATTTATGAATTTAATCCATTTTGGAATAAGGCTGTAACATAACAAAATGTGGAAAAAGTGATGCGCTGTGAATACTTTCCGGATGCACTGTACTTGTGTAAAATATTTCCTTAGTATTTTTGCTATTTGCTTGTTATCTTCAATTACCTTTTCTTGCATATCTATGGGTTTTCATAAATTCTATTTTGCTGGCTTCATTACCAGTTTAAAATGTTAAAATCCTTATTCTGATCCCTGTAGGTTGTAGATTTTGGTTTTTCTCTAAGTCTTTCGTTTTTGGTTGTTTTTATTTTATTGTACAGTGTTCTTTCTTGTGGTATATTTTAACTACAGTCATGGCCGAAATTATCGGCACCCCTGGAATTTTCCCAGAAAATGCACCATTTCTCCCAGAAAAAAAAAGAAATAAACATGTGTATTCTGGTATATATCAGATCCACAAAATACTGTGCCTGAAGTCCTAACAGCACTAACAGAATTTCAAAAGGTTTCTGGTTTCAGAATTAATTTGAATAAAAATGTTCTCTTTCCAGTGAATTCTCAAGCACACAATACTAGATTGGACACCTTCCTTTTATCATTGCAAATCAGTTTAAATATCTAGGGGTAAACATCACAAGTAAACATAAAGCTCTTTTATCAACAAAATGTTACTGTCTCTATGGAAACAATTAAGCAAGACTTCCATAGATAGTCCACCCTTCGTCTCACTTTTGTTGGAAGAATTAACATTGTCAAAATGAATATCCTTCCTAAGCTTCTTTTTCTATTTCAAAACATTCCAATATACATCAATAAATCATGTTTTAAGTAATTAGATGCAACAATAACCTTATTTATTTGGAATTCAAAACATATCCAAAGAACGATACTACAAAGACTCTACTTAACTTTCGATTTTATTACTGGCGGAAAATATACAAATTTTAAAAACCTCGACATTGACACAAATAGATGAACATACACAGGCTTGGTCCACAATAGAAATAAAATCTTGCAGTACTTCTTTATATTCCTTGCTTTGTACCCCAATAAGTACAAGTCATCGCCAATACACTAACAACCCAACTGTGCTAAACTCACTCGGAATATGGAACCAATGTAGGAAGTATTTTAAGATAGAGAAGCTTTTATTTGTGGTACCTCTGCACAAGAACCACCTTTTTCCACCCTCTCAAATGTACGCAGTTTTTAATCTCTGGAAACCATTCAGAATTAGATCACTTAGTGATCTGTATATTGTGGTATATGACCCGGACACAGACAGACAGAGAGCATTTTAAAGTCTACCACACGTTTATTATACACTACTATTTACACTTATCGTGAGCACAACCCAGTGCCTCAGCACCAATCTCCCCTTCAGTCCTTGGCCACACAACACAATGCCTTCAGTCTCTCAGGTCCACCTCCACTCCTCTCCTCCGAGCTTCGTCCTACTCCTCCCGACTCTTGCCACTGACTGGAGGGAGGCGGCCCCTTTTATACACCCCGAATGGACTCCAGGTGCATCCTGAGGAGCTTCTGTAGCCACACCCCTGTGTGGCGGAAGCTCTGGCAGTGTATCCGGAAGTCCTCCGGGTGTCCCCAAGCCTCTTCCCCCCAGCACTTCCGGGTGTGACGGAAGTGTTGAGGTCCAGGGCTCTCAAGGCATCAGGGCACCCCCTGGCTGTGACCATGGGCCCCTACAAGGTAGAGCTTCCATGCTCTGTACCCGTGGCCCCCAAAGCAACCAGGGCGGACACCCCCTCGTGTTCTGGAGGAGGCACAAGCCCTCCTCCTGTCCTCCTGGGCATCCTGGCAGGGCATGAACCCCAGCCGGGTACCACAATATAGACAACATCTTTGCATACTATGAACAAATACACTCCAAATTTAACTTTCTATCAAGACATTTTTTTCAGTACTTTCAAATTGGAAACTTTGTTAAACTAAACCTTACCAATTTTCCTCACCTCCCACCTACCTCTATACCGGAAAAAATATTGATCAGTCTTGAGTATTAGGACAGCATCTCCGTAATATATAAAAACATTTTACAGTCCCTCCCTTTCAAAGATCCAAGAGTACAGTGGGAAAAGGATCTCTCACTCAACATCTCAGAAAAGGAGTGGAACGTAGCAATGCACAGAATTCAGTCGAGCGCGGTATGTGCAAAGCATGCAATTATTCAACTTAAAATTATATATAGAGCACATCTGTCTCGTTTTAAATTGTTCAAAATGTTTTCAGGGCAAGATCCAACCTGCGAACGTTGCAATCAAGTTCCAGCCTCATTGGGTCATATGTTTTGGGCATACACCAAATTAACATCATTTTTGGACCAAAATCTTTAAATGCCTTTTAGACAGCCTTGGTGTCACTGTCCCTCCTAATCCATTAACAGCTGTGTTTGGTGTACTTCCAGATGGGCTTAAAGTGGAGAAGGACAAACAAACTGTAATTGCCTTTACTTCACTATTAGCATGTAGACTTATCTTGCTGAACTGGAAGAATCCTAACTCACCTTTTTTAAGTCAGTGTGTAACTGATGTTATATACTATTTGAAATTAGAAAAAATAAAATTCTCATTTAGAGGATCTGTACAAAACCTTTTCAAAACCTGTCAGGATCTAATCAATAATATTTTAGAATACGCATTTAAATTGAGGAAGCAGATTTTTCCCCTCTTTCTTATTCTATTTATTTTTATTCATTTATTCATTTATTTATTTACTTATTTTTACTAGTTTAAAGTTTTACTCTTCTGGCCTTTCTCTCTTTCTCATGGGTATGTGTTGATTTTGTTACTGTTAAACTTGACTTGCTTGTATGGAATGTTATTTGATTTTTAATAAAATCAATAAAATGCAATTAAAAAAATGAATTCTTAATTCCTCTTTCCAAAGACAATTCAAGTCTTCACAGCTATGCTTAGCTAGCTCAAACTGCCTGCTTGATTTCACAAGCTCTACTTCAACAACCTTTTACTACACTCAGCAACTGCAAGCTTCAGCTTTTAGCTAAGTTCCTTATTTTTGCATTTTACTTATGCTTTCTTTATTCTACAGAGATACATTTATTTGACTTATACTTAAAATGCTTATACTACTTGCTAACTTAAATTATTTTTCCACAATTTTGACATGTGCTCTCATAATATGTTAATCTTTTGACCCTCAGTATTATTTTTGAAATAACCTCACACCTCCTCTTTAACCACCTTGTCTGTATTCTCTAAATGATATATAGCCACTAATATTATATTCATCTCCATCTTTTTCATTTATCCTCAACTCGAAAACTTCTTTGGTATCATGTGGTCCTAGGACAAAACTGCTGCCTCTAGTTCATGTGTTTTGTTTCTAATGTTCTTTGCATTAAAAAGTCATACATTTTAAAAGAGGAAAGCTATCTTTTTTATTTTGGATACATTTTCACATAGTTAGATTGGTTAGCCCTGTACATCTTCATCTGACCCTCCTTCACAAATCTAATTTAAATCTTTGTACATCCTTCTTGAAACATCCTAAATTCTAGAATATCTATCTCAGTTTCTTGTAGCTAGATCTCTGTGGGTGGAGACACCTTTTATTGGTCTGGTTGCTCTGAGGGCTGGCTATGAGGATTGTCTCTGTCCCAATGGGTCTGGTGACTCTGGTGAAAGTGGCTCCATGTTCCTTGACTTTGCAAAAGGTCAGGGGCTAGGAATCACTGGATCCTGGTTTCCGCACCCTGAGCCACAAAGTTGGACTTGGTATTCCAGTACTGGTGGTGCGGAGAAGGAGATCGATCACATCCTCGTGGACAGACGCTGGAGGCTCTTGGAAAACTGCAAGGTCTACAGAATTGCCCAGTTTGTGAATTCTGATCTCAGACTTGTTGCTACTATGAAGATCCAGCTTAAGTCTAGTAGGTTGCCACCTACTAGGAAAATGAGGCTGGACTTGGCCAGACTTCAAGATCAGGCTGTTTCCAATGAGTTAGCACGCAGTTTGTGTGAGGAACTTGCAGATTTGGGTGCGACTGCCAATCCTAATATGATGTGGGAAACATTCCGTGAAAAGACCCTGAAGGTTGCTGAGGGTTGTGTTGGTGTTACCATTGTTCCCAGAAGGAGGTGTTTCGTCTCACAGGGCACCCTGGATGTCATCGAGAGGAGTCACAGCGCACAGCTTGATGGCAACTCTGGTCTGTACCAGGAAGTGAGAAGGACAGCTGTGAGGGCTCTGAGGGCAGATAAGGAGGCGTTTGTTAGAGGAATCTGTGAGCAAGTGACACACCATCTGTGGTCTAGCGACTCATGTCCTGCTTACAGAGAAATCGAAGCATTACGTACATCAGAATCGGTTCCTCGGAGTGTCGTAGTCAAGGTTGCTGATGAAACAGTCCTTATGAATGACACTGCAGTTGTGACCCACTGGGCTGATCCTCCGGCTAGGATGTTGGATATCCCTGGGTCCACGGTTCTTGAGGATGATCCTCCAATTAGCTGTGACCCACCCAATCTCACTGAGATTGCACAGGTGGTGAACAAGCCGAGGGAGAGGAAGGCTACAGGGATCTGTGATACCCAGGGTGAACTTCTCCAGGCTGCTGGTAAGGCTGTCCTCCTGGCATAACAAGCAATGGCATCATCCCAGCTAACTGGAAAATGGAACTTGTTGTCCCTATCTGGAGAGGGAAGGGTAATCACCTGAATTGCGGCAACTGCAGGGGGATAACTCTGCTCTCGGTGCTGGGTAAGGTCCTTTCTAGGGTTGTCCTCAATAGGATCTGTGATCACTTGCTCACCTACCAGTGACTGGAGCAGTCTAGTTTTGCGCCAATGAAGTCTACTATCAAACGCATCCTAGCACTGAGGGTTCTCATGGAGCGTAAACGCGAATATTGGCTGAGTTTCTTTGTAGTCTTTGTCAGTTTTCATAAAGTGTTAGACTCAGTTGATTGAGCTGCGCTGTGGGACATCCTGAGGGTTCACGGGATCCCCTCAAGGTTGCTGGATATCATTGCCAGCCTGTACACTGGTACTGTGATTGCTGTGCAGAGTGGTGGCAGAACTTCTGTGTTTTTCCCAGTGAATTCTGGGGTTTGTCAGGAGTGTGTTCTTGCTCCTACTCCATTCACTGCTTGCATGGACTGGGTGTTGGGCAAGGTCATGGGGTCCAGCAGCTGTAGGACATCTGTTGGCGAAGAAAGATTCACTGATCTTGACTTTGTTGATGATGCTGTGGTCTTCACAGAGTCAATGGAGGCTCTGATTGGGGCTCTAGAGAAACTGAGCGAGGAGTCTGAGTGTCTGGGCTTGCGAGTGTCCTGGATAAAACCAAGATCCAGACCTTTAATGACCTCTTGGGCACAGCCATCAGCAGTGTGTCTGTCTGCGGGGACATTTCAAGATTCAATGTCATTTGCTTTACTGTCTACTCCTCTCTGCCTTGCTTTGCCTATAAATCAGTTGTTTTTTAAATTTTGAATGTGAACACAGGTGTTGTTGATTGTGATTGTGTCTGTTTTATTTTTTATACATTCCATTTAAGTATAAGGACACAACATGCTATTTCAATAAGTGTGGTGTATGCTCCCAAAATATGTCATATGAGTTATCCTACTTGCATATCTGATACACAGCTTTATTGTGTCTCAGAGAAACCCCACTGTACCCAACATATAAATCTGGTTGAACAATGCTTGCAAAATAATTGAATGGACCCTTACTGTTAGGGGTAATAGGTTTAATTTTGGAAAACATATTTCAGAGTAACTCAATAATTTTGAATACTTTCCATGTATATTTTGGGAGTGTCCTACATGAGAATACCATTCACCATTCACATGTCATTGGCACATTGACTATTACCATGATGCTCCAGTGCTGCTTGCTGCTCTTAATGTGGCTGCTAATTTTATCTGTAGTACATGTAGCACTGCTGACAGCACATGACCTATATTATGAATGGATCTGTGGTGACATTCACAGAAATAAGAATCAATGCTTTACCCAGCCTGGAGGTGATAATGGATGGAATACATAGATGGAGGTGCAGCCCATCTGGGATTATTCCCAGTTTTAATCCCAGTTGGGGATAGGCTATAATGAAAGGACTGGGGGAATCTTGATGTCGGAGACAATTTCATCCCCAACATGAGAAGTGGGAGTGTTCCTCTGGTATGGTCCCAGTTTGGACACCTGCAGAATTGCGTGGGACTTGTAGTTCAGAAGGGCAGCCCTGGGCTGTGCAGGGAAAAGACCTCCTTGTTTCATAAGATTTCCACTTGACTTGAAAGTCCTTCCGTTGTCCACCACTATGAAACCGGAAATACTCCTGGGTCCTCCATAAAAGAAGCCACTCTGCCTTGGAAAGGCAGTCAGAGTCAGTAGGCAATGGAGGAGGCTTGCCGGAAGGAGAGGGGAGGAAGAGTATTGTAACTGTGCTGCTGATTGTCAAGTTCAAAATGAAGCCTGTACAAGGTATTCTGTTTAATAAACATCCTTTTTAATAAAAGGTCTTTTGAACCTGGGACTTGTGTCTACATTGTTGTGTATGGAGTTGGGATGTTATTATGTCCTCGACAGGCAGAACTTATGATGCAATCATAAAAGCTTTTGCAAAAGTAAATAATATCTATTTTACTAAATGACAGTTTAATTTATGCACGGACGGCGGACGCACCGCATTCGCACTGCGCCTCAGAGTCAAACCCCGCAGCTTCCCAGAGTCAGTAGGTGGCGCCCAAACAACACAACCTGTGAATTAAACCTGCTCTAATCCACTGTGCCAGCAGTCTGTGTGGCATATTAAAAGTAAGTTGAATTATGATTCCTAACAGTAAACGACGTCTACCTAACGACACAGCCACAGAAAAACAAAAACGAGACTGTGCCGACAACGCACTTATGACACAGCAGAGGCAAAGGAGTCACGGCTCCAAATGGAAAGAGCTCACCGATTAGTAATACAAAACCAAGCCCATACTTCCCAGAGTCAGTACGTGGCGCCCAAACAACACAACCTGTAAACTAAACTTGCTCTAATCCACTGTGCCAGCAGTCAGTGTGGCATATTTGAATCACATGACGGTAATTCAGCAGAGTCAGTAGGTGGCGCCCAAACAACACAACCTGTGAACTAAAACCTGCTCTAATCCACTGTGCCAGCGGTCTGTATGGCATATTAAAAGTAAGTTGAATTATGATTCCTAACAGTAAACGACGTCTACCTAATGACACAGCCACAGAAAAACAAAAACAAGACCATCGTTTAGTAATATAGATGTGTAATGTGAATGCATGCCTGTAAAGAAACATGTGCCATCATTCACAAGCCTAGAAACAAACTAGAGCTTTGCGCTTGCCCACAGAGTACTTTTGTTAAGAGTATTCTGTGCTGCTGCCTCATAGTGTGGTTTTCTAGCTGCACAACAACACAGAGGAAAATACTTCAGCGGATCGTAAAAGACTGCTCAGCAGATCATCGGCTGCTCTTTACCCTCTTTGGATGAACTGCACAGCTCTCGCTGCCTCAGGAAAGCAGAAAACACCTTGAAAGACTCCTCACACCCTGCTCATGACATATTCCAACTATTGCCATCAGGCAAAAGATATACTGTAGGAGCATCAAAACAAAGACTAATAGACTGAATAGCAGTTTCTACCCTGTTGCTATTAGGGCACTGAATGCCACCTAATCACCTCCAATGCAGCAGTGAAATAAGATGACATCTTGGGCAATAGTGTTCATGTGCAATTAAGGTCTTATGTTGAATGTTTGTGTTCTACCTCACTTCTACTTATCCTTTTGTAATATTTATTTATATTTTGACACCACAGGGACTGCACCTAATTTCGTTGTATTTGTTGCAATGACAATAAAGATATTCTGATTCTGACTCTGATATTGCTCAAACGAAGACAGCACAATGCTCAGTTTGCATGCAACAATCCTTTACTCAACGTAGGGCCTTTTTCATAAACAAGCGTGCTTTCCAAAGTATGCAAAGCCAGCACAAAACACGGCACTGTTGCAAAGCTGTACAAAGTTACAACATCATCCTCAGTTATACGTGCAGTACTTTCACTTTCTTTTATGATCAGCAGATAATTGTTTTTTCATTTCTGTCTAACTTCTTCCTTTCTATCTTTCCAATTCCCACACCCAGTTATTACAATACAAGGAACAAAATTACTCAGAACCCAGACTAGCAGCATTGGGCCTAAGGCAGGAATTGATTCTGGACACCAGGGTATCACATGGCACACCAAATTTCACCCTCACATCCCCTAAAGCTGCAGTGATTTCTTAGTTTTGTATCATCATTTTTTGCACATTTTTATATTTTTATTTATTGCTAGGATATAAATGATTTATTATTTAATATTTATTTACTCTCTTGGTCCTTACTATTTTGGGACTATTGTTTAATGATGGCACCCATGCTATTTATGGTTGTTATGTTCTTTACCAGCTATTAGATGTGGAAGTCATCCTTGATTTACCTGTATTTAACATAGGGGTGTGCATGGTCTTCGATCTGAGCTTTTGGATACATCTGAAATCTTCAACAACTTTTCATAAAACCTTTGTGTAGTTGCAGAAGGGAATATTAGTCACATTTAGGATCTTTTGCTTCTATCTTTTGACCACCAAATTTTGTTTGCAAGATCAATTGACTTCTTTTCCTCACAATCATCCTACTTTTTTCTCTTATTTAAATTTTCACCCATGGCTATTTATTTCTCGGTCTGCGTTCCCATTTCTGACCAATTTTGAACTAATCTTTTTAATCTCTGGCCATTAATAAACAGGACCCACTTTCAATTAATGGCATAACACAGATGTATATGATGCAGTCTGGTACCAGGTTTTGTTCCATTGCTAATGGAAAAATTACTTTTACATTGATAACAACAAACTTAGCTAATGGATTTTTGGAAGATACTGGAATAATTGCTGTGGTGCTTAGTTTTTTGTTTTTACTGATTACTATACATATTTTATTTTCCTGCATAATTTAATATTATGTAGATACCAATCACTTCCAACATCTTATGGCATTTGCCTATATACTTTCAAGTTATGGGTTGAATTTTGCAAGATACACAGCACAGTAATCTCTCTCAAAACTGCTAAAAGTCCTTGAATGTCTTCTAAGGTTTGTTGCATTTATGACTATTTTTTAAAAATGTGCAAAACAAGACTGGTTTATAGAACTAAAACATTCAGTATTAAGCACAGCACACCAAATTGTAAGCAGCATTGTCATTTTCCTGGCCAACCACAAGTTTCAATTGCCTCACTCAGTGGTGTCACTAGGGAGGTCTAGGGGGTGTGGACGGGGTGACACCTGGCCAGAGGGGGTGACACCAATACTACTGTCTACACTCAATGTAACAACTGAATGTCCACGGCATGAAACCACTGAAGGAAACCCTAATACAAAATGCTTGATCAAATGATTTGAGTGTTTGCATGTCATTAATACTGGCAATTAATGCACTGTATTACATGGTTGGGTGTCCACACTCTGTATTGTTTAACTCTCTGTTAAGGTGCTGTATTTATAAAGTCACCCAGGGAATCTGGAGGGGTCTTAATCCATCCTCGGTTATTACGCTGTGTGACAACAATACTAGTGACATCATTAGCCTCACTGAAGACATTTCTATTGGCATGAATTTCACAAACAGAGCAGGAACCAAACAAGCCACAAGCAGTAACAAGTCTGGCATGAAACATTCAGAAAACTTGAATTAAATATTATTGGAATGTGGGAATAGAACCATCATTAAGTAATTTTAGCCAATGAATTATTGCGTGTCAAGAATCACTACTGGAGCAATATACGTCGGTAATTTATTTATTTTATCTATCTATTCTTTGTGATAGCTGTCTTATCATTAACTAAGTCATAGTGTAATTCTTGTGTATGTTTGAGAGGGTTGTTTGTTATAATATTTCTATAGTTCTTGAACTTCTGCAAAAGCTACATTTTCACTTGGGGCAAATAAAGTACTATCGATCGATCGATAGATAGATAGATAGATAGATAGATAGATACTTTATTAATCCCTAGGGGAAATTCCCATACTCCAGCAGCAGCATACTGATACAAAACAATATTAAATTAAAGAGTAATAAAAATGCAGGTAAAAACAGACAATAACTTTGAATAATGTTAACGTTTACCCCTCTGGGTGGAACTGAAGAGTTGCACAGGACGGTGACAGCAGTCTGTCGCTGAAGCTGCTCCTCTGTCTGGAGATGATCCTGTTTAGTGGATGCAGTTGATCTCCATGATTGACAGGAGCCTGCTGAGTGCCCATCGCTCTGCCACGGATGTCAAACTGTCCAGCTCTATGCCTACAATAGAGCCTGCCTTCCTCACCAGTTTGTCCAGGCGTGAGGCATCCTTCTTCTTAATGCTGCCTCCCCAGCACACCATCGCGTAGAAGAGGGCACTCGCCACAACCATCTGATAGAACATCTGCAGCATCTTATTACAGACGTTGAAAGACGCCAGCCTTCTAAGGAAGTATAGTCGACTCTGTCCTTTCTTACACAGAGAATCAGTATTGGCAGTCCAGTCCAATTTATCATCCAGCTGCACTCCCAGGTATTTATAGGTCTGTACCCTCTGCACACAGTCACCTCTGATGGTCACGGGGTCCATGAGGGGCCTGAGTCTCCTAAAATCCACCACCAGCTCCTTAGTTTTGCTGGTGTTCAGTTGTAGGTGGTTTGAGTCGCACCATTTAACAAAGTCCTTGATGAGGTTCCTATACTCCTCCTCCTGCCCACTCCTGATGCAGCCCACGATAGCAGTGTCGTCAGCGAAATTTTGCACGTGGCAGGACTCCGAGTTGTATTGGAAGTCCGATGTATATAGGCTGAACAGGACCGGAGAAAGTACAGTCCCCTGCAGTGCTCCTGTGTTGCTGACCACAATGTCAGACCTGCAATTCCCAAGACGCACATACTGAGGTCTGTTTGTAAGATAGTCCACAATCCATGCCACCAGGTATGAATCTACTCCCATCTCTGTCAGCTTGTCCCTAAGGAGCAGAGGTTGGATGGTGTTGAAGGCGCTAGAGAAGTCCAGAAACATAATTCTTACAGCACCACTCCCCCTGTCCAAGTGGGAGAGGGATCTGTGTAGCATATAGATGATGGCATTCTCTGCTCCCACCTTCTCCTGGTATGCGAACTGCAGAGGGTCGAGGGCGTGGCGGACCTGTGGCCTCAGGTGGTGAAGCAGCAGCCTTTCCATGGTCTTCATCACATGTGACGTCAGAGCGACAGGCCGGAAGTCATTCAGCTCACTAGGATGTGATACCTTTGGGACTGGGGTGATACAAGATGTTTTCCAAAGCCTCAGGACTCTCCCCTGTTCCAGGCTCAGGTTGAAGATGCGCTGTAGAGGACTCCCCAGCTCCAATGCACAGGCCTTCAGCAGTTGTGGCGATACTCCATCTGGACCTGCTGCTTTGCTGGCACAAGTTTCCTCAGCTCTCTGCTCACTTGCGCTGCTGTAATTGTGAGTGGGGATGTCTCTCCTATGTTGGTATCAGCAGAAGGATGGGTGGAGGATGCAGTACTCTGAGGTGAGAGTGAGAGTGGGTTAGGGTGGTCAAACCTGTTAAAGAAATTGTTCACTTGGTTTGCTCTTTTCACATCTCTCTCGATGGTAGCACCCCACTTCGAGCTGCAGCCAGTGATGATCTTCATCCCATCCCACACTTCTTTCATGCTGTTATTCTGCAACTTCTGCTCCAGCTTTCTCCTGTACTGCTCCTTTGCCACCCTGAGCTGGACTCGGAGTTCCTTCTGCACTTGTTTGAGCTCATGCTGATCACCGCCTTTAAAAGCCCTTTTCTTCTGGTTCAAAAGGCCCTTGATGTCACTTGTAATCCATGGCTTGTTGTTAGCATAGCAGCGTACAGTTCTTACTGGAACTACAATGTCCATACAGAAGTTGATGTAGTCAGTAGTGCAGTCAACAACCTCCTCAATGTTCTCACTATGTGATCCCTGCAGGATATCCCAGTCTGTAGTTCCAAAGCAGTCCCTCAGAGCCTGCTCTGCCTCAGGGGACCACTTCCTGAATAATCGTGTGTTTGTAGGTAGGACCCTCACTCTTGGTTTGTAGTGAGGCTGAAGCAGAACCAGGTTATGATCTGCTTTCCCAAGAGCAGGCAGCGGGGTGGTGCTGTATGCGTCTTTGACGTTTGCATACAGTAGATCAGTAGTCCTATTTCCCCAGGTGTTACAATCCACATACTGGGAGAAAGCAAGTAATGTTTTGTCCAGCGTCACATGGTTAAAATCTCCAGCGATTAGCACAAGTGCCTCAGGGTGCTGCGTTTGTAACTTAGCAACAGTGGAATGTATGATGTCACTTGCTATCTCCATGTCCGCCCGAGGAGGGATGTAAACAATAACAACAATAACGTGAAGGGATTGTGTTAAAAAAAATGCTTTAGTTGCCTCACATTTTTATGCAATCGTTTTGTTCACCCCACTGAATTAAAGCTGAAAGTCTGCACTTCAACTGCATCTGAGTTGTTTCATTTAAAATTCATTGTGGTAATGTACAGAACCAAAATTAGAAAAAAGTTGTCTCTGTCCAAATATTTATGGACCTAACTGTATCTTTAAGGGATATAGCGGGTTGGATAATGGATGGATGGATGGATGATTGCCAGTTTGTACCTTTTAACTGCCCTTCATAGTACACTCTCTCACAACGTTTAGTAACACTTTTATAAACTGAACCAAAAAATACATTTAGTATTCTTAAATGTATACACTGAATGAAAGAGTGATAAAAGAGTAACAGAGCTTAAAAGTAACGCCAGCAAGATTAAAATGTAATTTAACAAATTTCGTTGCCAATTGTGCTCCAAGAACGGATTATATTTCTGTATTTAATATTTCACTGAGGATGTGCATTTCATGGAAACCTCTTTTTTCTTTAATAGTTACTATTTCAAATACACTGCATTCATTTTGTGAACACACCTTGGTTTATTTCTGCACTAATGACTCATTCCTGTCCAGCCAGCACACCAAGTTTAACTGATGCCCTGTAGGTCTAAGCTTTGTTTTTTTGTCTGTGGAAGGTAAGATCTTTGGTACCTACTGAAGTCAATCGAGTTTCAGAAAAGATATATATTATTAATAATTTAATGCAGCGGAATATTACTGTAGCCTTAAATATCCTAGTATGATTCATCTATAATAATCTGAACGAACAAGACATTAAAATACACATGTGGGCGCTGACATTCACCACAATTTGACTAGCAATTTACAACATAAGACCTTCGCAGGTTATTTTTAGGTTCTTTGGGTCATAGCGTTAATTTCAGTCAAGCAATCCATGGTTTAATTCTGTTTCTATCAAGTTCGTATAATAGATATTTGCAAAGACCACTGTCTTCTGAAGATCGTTAGAGTGTTTGCTCGAGCCTGGCTGACGGCTGTATTGTAACCGTGTTCGTGAAACACAGAATCAATATGTTAGTGTTCCTATGACATGTGTTATATGGAAGCTGCAGTGTCAGGTGAGTAAACCAGAGGGCAGCACTGCAGAGTGCCAGCACTGACATGCTTTACAACTTGTTAGACATAACGCAATTAGGTGTATTGGTCTTAAAGGAAAAGGAGGCGATATGTTTTTAAAGAGTTACTTCTGATAATTTGGATTTGAAATAACCAATTGCGGTCTTTGAAAACGAAATCTTTGGTTGTTGTATTTTTTTCTTTTTGAATTTATTAGTAGGCCTATTATATAAAGAGCACAATAATTATGTTTTGCGCTGATTATTAAAACCGCTTTATTAGGTGCGTTCCGTTAAGGATGAAAGATTGATTATTATGTCAATTAGGGGTCATTCATCAAAAAGAAAAATACTAATCACTTCATTATAAAGAGAAGTTAAAACTGCGATGCCTGCTTGCACCTCTCTAATTTGTGAAATAACGCAGTCCCCAGAAAATAAACAGATAAGGAAGAGCATTTAAACTCCGCACAGGAGAGTCTAAGTGCTAATATACTCTTTGAAATACATCCATTTATCCATCCAAAATTCTTTGGGCTTATAAAGTGTTTTCGTTCTCAATGCTATTATGCATGTTATTTTTTCAATTAGTGCGTTTTGTTTCTTGTTGATATTTTAGCAATTTTATCGCATTGCTTTTGCTTATTAAACTTAGATTTTTGTATTTTTCGTGGTATCTTGTAATGCTTTTCAGGAAGAGTAGGTAAACGTTATTGTTGTTTTGTCCAATGCGTATAAGGGATTGATTACAATGTTAAAAGATAGGAAATAAACGCATTGCCTCTTTTATTTGTGTGTATGACCACTGTGTACAAACAATGGGAAGTTACTTACAATTTCAGCATTATTTTATGAAGTGCCATTAATTATGAACGCCACCTCAAAGTGTCTTATATAAACAAAACGTGTGTTTTTTTTAACAAACATATTGCATACTTCATTCAATTGCCGCCCAAGAAGGACACTGCCACACAATGGGTCTCATTAATGGTATTTGCATTTTATTATGTCCAGTCCAGCACCCAAGTTATAAGGTCAGTTTTATAAATATTTTTCTTACTGAACAGAGCAATAGATATATTAAGAATAAATTTAGGGAGAATTCATAAATTTTGACATGAATTGTACAATCCTAATAATGGTTTTAAAGTCTCCGTTGCTTTTTGTAAAAAAACAAATTCAGAAATATGTAAATAGCACTAATACGTGGTTCAGCAAGGGCACACAAATAGTGTTTTTGTGTTTTCAGCATGTAATATTGTATTTTAACTTTACTTATAAATGTGTATGGAACTATGGGTTATAAATGTGTACAGAACTCTGGGCTGTTAAATCCAATATTGTAAAATGCATTGAAAATAATTCACATTGTGAAAAAATTATTATGCTTCCTGAAAAGCGTAGTTGGCATAGTGGCACAAGAGCAGAAGCTGCTGCCTCTAAATGCTAGAGTCCTCAAATTGAATTTTGCATGCAGTACTTCTGTGCAGTTTGTGCAGTCTCCTTGACATTCTTTTCTTCCTACATCTTAAGGAAATGCATGTTACGTTAAGTGATAACTCCAAATTTTTGTGGATATGTGTAGGAGTGTGTCCTACCTTCTGCCCACTCGTGCCGGAATTGGCACTGGCTCTCTACATCTGTGAAATGGATAGCATGTTAGAAAATGGACGAATGACATAAAGAACAACACCTGAGTGGGTATTTAGTGTAGCGTGATCTGCCCTGTGCACACTTAATGTTCAATATGGCGAATTATACAAGTATGTGGACAGGGGCTATGCATGCTTCTTATTTTGGGATTAATAAAGTATCTATCTATCTATCTATCTATCTATCTATCTATCTATCTATCTATCTATCTATCTATTTACATTAGACAGCCCCTTGAGCTGTGTTTTTCAGACTTACTAGTTCATTTGGGTCTCATATTGTTAAGATTATTAAAAGAAAGTTGGTCAAAAAATATATGGGTATTGCAGATTGTCATTGCAGGAATATGTATTAATATTATTTAATATTTAAATGTATTTAATTTTAATATAATATTTATTATAGTATTAAGTAAATTATAGTATGTCTATAGTTGAACTGATTTCTCCCTTCTCTATTCCAGGTGCTGCTTTTCCCAGGTCAGGATGCATTATGCACCTCTCAATGCATTCAACCAAAACATGTTACAAACTTCTGTCATCCAATAACTTTACAAATTCTTTGATGTTCATTTTGATTTAAATTTAAATTAGCCTTGCAGATTATTTCAAGTCATCTATGTACAAATGATAATAAACATTATTGTGAGAACCACTCTTTATTTTTAGTGGTGCATTTTCCCCTGAAATAATAGGTTCCTTGTTCTCAGAGCCTGATTTATTGCCAAATCCTTCTACAAGAGCACTTCAAAATATCCATGGAAAGATAAAACACATGAAATGATTGAGAAAAAACATTCAGCATGATTCTGAATGCTGAGAAATTCTTGAAACAAATAGTTGTTAAGGCACCGAAAGGCAGCGTATCATCAGAACAGATTCACAGTATAAGATAAATATTTTAAAGGGCTGCAGAATGGTGGATCCAGCATCCAGGATTCATATCCTGTGTCCAGTTGTAGTCAGTGTGGAATCTGCACATTTTCCCCATGTCTGTGTTGAGTACTCTGGTTTTTCTTCAACATCCCCTTGTGTGATGGTGGCCTGACCAGAGCTGCTTTCCTGCTTTATATCCAATGCTGCTGGGTTAGACTTTACCAGCAAGTCTGATTTGGATTAAGTGGGCCAGAGAATGTTATGACTTGTTATGATATGTAAACATGTACTTTAAATGTAGCAAAACTAGTGTATATGTTGATAAAGCTATTTAAAATTACTATTTATCATGACATATAGACTATCAATAGATAGTAACATTGGAGATTACATAAGGTAAGTTACACTGATCATACGAGCCCTGCTGTTGCAGGCTGTAACTTTTTAAGCTCCCTGCAATTGTAATTAATCAGTACTCAATTACGTGTATGGCCTTCTGAATGTACTGAAATGTTACTTCTGATTGGGAACTGTAAACAAGGACATTTACAGTGTTTGTTTCCTTAGCTGTATATTTATATCTCACAAAGATGAGTGTAGCACAGCAAGATCAGAAAAATAATAAAGCTGTCATTCTTCAGTAAACAAATGTCCTCTTTGTTAATAGTTTGGCTGCTTGTAGAAAGGCATTGCTTTTTGCTGTATATAAGTCACTGTACTGCTCATTTTTGAGATTTTTCAGTTGTGGTATGTAACACTGTCATACCACAACATGTAATTCAGTGATTCTTGCCTATAATAACATAATCATCAGCCTTCAAACAGATGCACTGCAATAAATGTACAGTTTCCCTCATGATATTCTTCTTCAAGCTGTTGAACATTCTGGAACACACAGTGTAACAAGTGATTACATAGCCATAGAAATCACAATATTGAGGAAAAACCCTCACAAAGAAAAATTTACTTTTTGGCATGGATAAATCAAAGTAATTAGAAAATATACAGTATATTTTAAATCATCAATTTAAACAAAACTTTCCTATTACTTTTATCCAAAGATTAACATAATCTTTTCATATTACCATTTACTCCCAATTTACTTTAAAAACACTATTAAGATTTCTTTATGTTCAAAAATATTTCCTGCATATTATAAAAAAAGCCATTTAATTCTTGGGACCATCTAATTTTGCATGTTCAACATATGTGTTCAGATGTGTGAAATATACACTGAAATCGCAGAGTAGCTCAAGGTACTAAATTGCCCACATCTAATCTCTCTGTATGTTACAGCATATGTATTATGGCAATTTCATTCAAAAATCTGTGGTACATTTTATCAAAGTGAAATCAAATACTTGAATAAGATTTACCTTAGATCGGTTAGTCGTGTGTATATCCCCATGTATAATATTTATTATTATACATTTTATTTTAGTGTAGAATGTCCAACAAATGGTTTGATGGAGTATTATATCCATTCATAATAGAAACGACTAGTATATTGTAAATTCTAAATATTCTTCACTGTTACAAGGGATAATATATTACAGACTAGCAAAATACCCGCGCTTCGCAGCGGAGAAGTAGTGTGTTAAAGAGGTTATGAAAAAAAAAGGAAACATTTTAAAAATAACGTAACATGATTGTCAATGTAATTGTGTTGTCATTGTTATGAGTGTTGCTGTCTTTTATATATACAGTGGTGTGAAAAACTATTTTCCCCCTTCCTGATTTCTTATTCTTTTGCATGTTTGTCACACAAAATGTTTCTGATCATCAAACACATTTAACCATTAGTCAAATATAACACAAGTAAACACAAAATGCAGTTTTTAAATGATGGTTTTTATTATTTAGGGAGAAAAAAAATCCAAACCTACATGGCCCTGTGTGAAAAAGTAATTGCCCCCTTGTTAAAAAATAACCTAACTGTGGTGTATCACACCTGAGTTCAATTTCCGTAGCCACCCCCAGGCCTGATTACTGCCACACCTGTTTCAATCAAGAAATCACTTAAATAGGAGCTGCCTGACACAGAGAAGTAGACCAAAAGCACCTCAAAAGCTAGACATCATGCCAAGATCCAAAGAAATTCAGGAACAAATGAGAACAGAAGTAATTGAGATCTATCAGTCTGGTAAAGGTTATAAAGCCATTTCTAAAGCTTTGGGACTCCAGCGAACCACAGTGAGAGCCATTATCCACAAATGGCAAAAACATGGAACAGTGGTGAACCTTCCCAGGAGTGGCCGACCAAAATTACCCCAAGAGCGCAGAGACGACTCATCCGAGAGGTCACAAAAGACCCCAGGACAACGTCTAAAGAACTGCAGGCCTCACTTGCCTCAATTAAGGTCAGTGTTCACGACTCCACCATAAGAAAGAGACTGGGCAAAAACGGCCTGCATGGCAGATTTCCAAGACGCAAACCACTGTTAAGCAAAAAGAACATTAGGGCTCGTCTCAATTTTGCTAAGAAACATCTCAATGATTGCCAAGACTTTTGGGAAAATACCTTGTGGACTGATGAGTCAAAAGTTGAACTTTTTGGAAGGCAAATATCCCGTTACATCTGGCGTAAAAGGAACACAGCATTTCAGAAAAAGAACATCATACCAACAGTAAAATATGGTGGTGGTAGTGTGATGGTCTGGGGTTGTTTTGCTGCTTCAGGACCTGGAAGGCTTGCTGTGATAGATGGAACCATGAATTCTACTGTCTACCAAAAAATCCTGAAGAAGAATGTCCGGCCATCTGTTCGTCAACTCAAGCTGAAGTGATCTTGGGTGCTGCAACAGGACAATGACCCAAAACACATCAGCAAATCCACCTCTGAATGGCTGAAGAAAAACAAAATGAAGACTTTGGAGTGGCCTAGTCAAAGTCCTGACCTGAATCCAATTGAGATGCTATGGCATGACCTTAAAAAGGCGGTTCATGCTAGAAAACCCTCAAATAAAGCTGAATTACAACAATTTTGCAAAGATGAGTGGGCCAAAATTCCTCCAGAGCGCTGTAAAAGACTCATTGCAAGTTATCGCAAACATTTGATTGCAGTTATTGCTGCTAAGGGTGGCCCAACCAGTTATTAGGTTCAGGGGGCAATTACTTTTTCACACAGGGCCATGTAGGTTTGGATTTTTTTTTCTCCCTAAATAATAAAAAACACTATTTACAAACTGCATTTTGTGTTTACTTGTGTTATATTTGACTAATGGTTAAATGTGTTTGATGATCAGAAACATTTTGTGTGACAAACATGCAAAAGAATAAGAAATCAGGAAGGGGGCAAATAGTTTTTCACACCACTGTATAATATACACACACACACACATAAACATATAGATACATATACATATATATACTTGCAGTTGGAGATCCACAAAGGGAGAAAAAACGAATCACGTATCATAAAATAGTTTTATTCCTGAGCTTTCAACCCCTATCAGGGGTCTTCATCAGAGGATAATGCTTAGACTTACAAGAATCAAAGGCAATATATAGCAACACATTCAGTATAGGTGACTAAGTCAGTATGATCGGGGGGGGGGGGGGGGGGGGGGGGGGGGGGGGGGGGTTTGTATAGTTTAATTAATGTGTATATGTCCTTCTTAAGTTGGCATATGCTGGGTTTATGTCCAAGTGTCTGTTGATGGCATTTTCATCTGATAGCCAAGACTCGGCCAACTCTCTGGCGCTTTTTGTACTGGCCTTAAATTTTACTTTTACGTTGTCCCAGTTGAATGTGTGTCCTGTCGATTTAGTATGTGCATATATCAAAGATAGTGCGCCCTTTCTTCTGACGGCGTTGCGATGTTCCTGTACACGTGTTGAGATTTTTTTTGACGTTTGTCCTATGTATACAGCTGAGCAAGAATTGCATGGAATACTATAAACTGCGTTTCGTGTTTCGGCTGTCGATTTCTTGTTTTTAGCATTAAACAGGACCATGCGCAGATTGTTGGTGGGTTTATGTGCTATTCTGATGCCCCACTTGGTCAGGGTGCGTGCCGTGCCTTCTGACACGTGTACAGGAACATCGCAACGCCGTCAGAAGAAAGGACGCACTATCTTTGATATATGCACATACTAAATCGACAGGACACACATTCAACTGGGACAACGTAAAAGTAAAATTTAAGGCCAGTACAAAAAAGCGCCAGAGAGTTGGCCGAATCCTGGCTATCAGATGAAAACGCCATCAACAGACACTTGGACATAAACCCAGCATATGCCAACTTAAGAAGGACATATACACATCAATTAAACTACACCCCCCCCCCCCCCCCGATCATACTGACTTAGTCACCTCCACCTATACTGAATGTGTTGCTATATATTGCCTTTGATTCTTGTAAGTCTAAGCATTATCCTCTGATGAAGACCCCTGATAGGGGTTGAAAGCTCAGGAATAAAACTATTTTATGATACGTGATTCGTTTTTTCTCCCTTTGTGGATCTCCAACTGCAAATATGCAAACTGTATCACAGACCTTCTCTTCCACATATATATACTGTATATATATGTATATATATATATATATATATATATACACACACACACAGACACATATATATACATAAATATTTACATATCTACATATATACACATCTACATATATATACACATATATATACATATCTACATATATATATATATATATCTAGACATACATACATAGATAGATTGACACATATATATATAGAGCAAAATACCCACGCTTCGCAGCGGAGAAGTAGTGTGTTAAAGAGGTTATGTAAACATATATATATACATATACATATATACATATATATACATATCTACATATACAGATATCTACATATAGCAAAATACCCGCGTTTCGCAGCGGAGAAGTAGTGTGTTAAAGAGGTTATGTAACTATATATATACATAAACATATATACATATATATACATATACACATCCACATATACATATATATACATATACAAATTTATTTTTACATCACGGCATTCGTAGTCTGTGTCACAGTCTGATTGTATGGGTGGTTACCTACCAGGTAACGCTTGTGTTTGGCCAGCAATCTGCTAACATCCGCCACGGTGCCCTCAGTTTGTAAGGAGCAGATCATAGAATGGTTGAAATAGTTTACTGTCAAATAAATGCAAAGAGTACACGACACGTGTTTCGCCCTCATTCTGGGCTCATCAGGTGTACACACTCCACCGCACTCCCTCTCGGGGTTGGAGTGCGGTGGAGTGTGTACACCTGATGAGCCCAGAATGAGGGCGAAACACGTGTCGTGTACTCTTTGCATTTATTTGACAGTAAACTATTTCAGCATGTATATACTGTATATATACATATCTACTTATTGGCTCCTGTATTTAGGATATAGCGGGTTGGATAATGGATGGATGGACATCTGTATGCATAGCCCTATTTGCCCGTTTTCATTTTTTTTCTTTCTTCAGTAATATTTCAGTAAACCCGGAGCTTGTCAGTTCAAATCCTGGTACTGACACCACTGTGTGACCCTGAGGAAGTCACTTCACCTGCCTGTGCTGCAAAAAACAAAAGTAATGTAACAAATTGTACCTCAGATGTTGCAAGTTGCTGGAATAAAGGCATAAGTAAAATAGATAAATATGTATTATACACATAGGAACTATTCATTTATTTTCAGTTAAGTCATCTGCAGCAAACTTTTATAAATGAGGGTTTCTCATTTTTAGATAGTGCAAACTGTTTCTTCTTCATTGACGTTTTCTCTTGGAGAGCTTTTTTCATTTCATTGAAAATTAAAGCAGCAGCTGCCAAAATATGTAGCTTTCTTATTAATTTTTCAACATTGTGTAAAATAAATTTATAAAGTAACATAAAAGGTTTTAAATACTGGTTATCCTTTTACACTAAAATATTACTAAAGAGATACAAAAAAAGTAAAATGGATATGTTCTTTTTCTTTAAGGAGATTAAAAATTACTGAAGAAAGAAAAACAAAATTAAACAGCCAAATGGGGCTATGCATACGAACTTAAAAGGTTTAAATAAAATAGAAATATATATTTTATTTTTACTTGCTTAACTTGTGGAGGGTGTATCCTGTAGCAAAGCCCTAACTTTTTTCGTGAAAGCCCGTTTCAGTCAATAAGTCTTAAAAAAAGGTGTAAAGATATTGACAATAAGCTAAGCAAACCCAGGAAGACATGGAATCGTTTAAATCAAGTATCATTACATCTTCCTTTCTTAAAGAGAAGTAAGGCAGTACTTATAAGCTTACATATTTATATATAGACATACATACATATATATATATATATATATATATATCTATATCCGAAGCCGTGCAAGCACACTCTTGAGAATGCAACGTATAGTTGTACAGAAGAAAAGCAATCTTGCCTCAAATGAATGGCAACCTTTTGTAGGTCTATGAACTTAATTTAAACTTTAGGTTTACACGGTGCTTTCTTTCCGAAGTACCTGCACTCATGAATATGTCTGTATGTGTCAGTCGGTCAAATCCACGCGCTTCGCACCGGCGAAGTACTGCTTTTAAATTTTTATTAAGAAGAAAACAAAACCTTTTTAAATTGAGGGAAAATATACTAATAACAGTTTGTTAAGGATCTGTTTTTTTGTGAAGCTGCCTTCACTCGAGTGATCACTTCGACCTGACTTGGTGGCCAACTATAAGCGTTACCTGGTAGGTAACCACCCATACAATCAGATCACTACGAATGCCGTGAATGTAATTACCCCGATCTACATGTTGTCAAATAAACGAACCACACGCCATGGTGCAATTTTAGGGGCTTTGCCTGTAGCGCTGACATCCGAGGTTCGATTCCCGTAAGGGAGTGAAGTGAGTGGCTGGTTACCTACCAGGTAACGCTTATTGTTGGCCAGCAAGTGAGGTAACATCAGCCACGGTGCCTTCAGTTGTGAGAAGCAGATCATAGAATGGTTGAAAATAGTTTACTGTCAAATAATGCAAAGAGTACGGGACACGTCTTTCCCCCTTATTCTTGGCTCATCATGCGTACACACTCACTGCACTTGCTTACGGTAATCGAACCTCGGACGTCAGCACTAGAGGGGCTTAGCAGCGGTGAAGTATTACTTTTAAATTTTAATTAAGAACAAAAGAAAACCTCAGAGGTTCGATTCCCGTAAGGGAGTGAAGTGAGTGGCTGGTTACCTACCAGGTAACGCTTATGGTTGGCCAGCAAGTGACGTAACATCAGCCACGGTGCCTTCAGTTGTGAGA
This sequence comes from Erpetoichthys calabaricus, assembly GCF_900747795.2. Classification (NCBI taxonomy): domain Eukaryota; kingdom Metazoa; phylum Chordata; class Cladistia; order Polypteriformes; family Polypteridae; genus Erpetoichthys; species Erpetoichthys calabaricus. Next base: position 190,631,902 of record NC_041395.2, read on the forward strand.
AGCAGATCATAGAATGATTGAAAATAGTTTTGCATTTACCTTTTTAGTAAAAGGCGAGCTTTTAAGCCTGGGAAATCACCCCGTAAATGCACACGTTTAATTGCACATGTGTTAATATGTATGCTTACACAGTATTAAAAGACAGTGAACAACGTCATTTACCTTTGTTCCCGCGTTTGATAAAAGGCGAGCTTTTAAGCCTGAGAAATCACCCCGTAAATGCACACGTTTAATTGCACATGTGTTAATATGTATGCTTACACAGTATTAAAAGACACTCAAAAATTAACGTCATTTACCTTCGTTCCCGCTTTTGACTCGTGCTGTAAATCTCTTCCTTGTTTTTAGTTCACGTGACTACGTAGGAGGCATGATGACGCGATACGTGACTCCGCCTCCTCCATTATAGTATATGGACAAAAAACATGTTCCAGTTATGACCATTACGCGTAGAATTTCGAAATGAAACCTGCCTAACTTTTGTAAGTAAGCTGTAAGGAATGAGCCTGCCAAATTTCAGCCTTCCACCTACACGGGAAGTTCGAGAATTAGTGATGAGTCAGTCAGTCAGTCAGTCAGTCAGTGAGTCAGTGAGGGCTTTGCCTTTTATTAATATGTATAGATTTCTTCACTATTTCATAATCTTTGTATTGTAAACTTGTGTTCAGAAGTGTAAGGTAAACAATTATTTTATAGAAACAGTATTAACTTAAAGTTACAAAGTGTTACAAGTGTTACCAAACCCTGATACTTGAGAACCCCAGCATTGCTAGGCCTTGGACATGCTAGAGCACAACCACTGCTGATCTGCACAACCATGGGACTTTGAATTGTGGACTTTCATAATCTTCTACCCATTAAATTTCTGCAAATTCTTTAAAAGCATCTAGACAGGACAACGGCCAGAGTATCAAGAACAGTAAAGCTAACAAAATGAGAAAGAAAGTGTCCAGATTACTTCATCATATTTCTCCCAGCAGAGCCCATGTCGGATTGTACACACACAAGAATATTTAATACAAGTATGAAATTATTATTTTTCATTGTTGTGGTTATCTGGTCACTGTTGTGGCTCCTAGGCAGCACTGTATGCAAAACAACCTCTCCTCATTGCATTGAAACTAGTCCATTTGTGATGCTAAAGCTACCAGCTGGAAACATTTATGTTTGTGATATTGCAGGAAAACCAGAGGAAACATTTTACTCAGATAGGATTAAAATGTAGTGCATGCAAGTGACTGGCACCGCATCCACAGATAGTTACAACCTGGAGCTATGATGATTATTTGCAGACTTAAATTTCCAGAAGTATCATTATTTTTAATACAGGTATGATAAAAGGAAATTAAAAACTGAAGTAATAGTTCATTCATGTATCTACTTTTTTACAACACTGTAAAACATGGGGAATGACTTTAAATTTGTGTCTCCATTATATTAGTTGATACTAGGGGGCTAAGCCCCCTGCTCGCTTCGCAATGCCAACCCCTGGTGTTGGGTAATTACAAATAGCGTGATGTATGTATGAGATATAGCATAGTGTGAAGGTGTAGATGACGCATATAGGAAGCAAAGAATAAACTGCATGGCACAGTGTAAAGATTTATTGGAAAATTTCCTTGTACACAACATTAGTAGTAAAGATGGTGTCTTGTCCTAGAATGAGTTTTCCTTGGCATGGATCATTTATAACCTTAACTATAACGTCAGATGAACGTCGAACTCGTGAGAAGGCCACATAAAGTTGTCCATGTCCAAAAACGGACTCAGAGAGGTAGATGCCAACCTTGTACATGGTTTGTCCTTGTGATTTGTTGATGGTCATGGCAAATGCAGGTTTAATGGGGAACTGTCGCCGTTTAAGTGTAAAAGGTAATTCTACGTTAGAACTTGTAAGGTCAATTCTAGGAATCAGAACAGTATTGTTAGCATGTGATCCTGTAAGAAGTTTTGCTTCAATAACATTGTGTGTCATGGTGTTGACGACTAAACGTGTATCATTGCATAAACCTTGTTTAGTGTTAAGGTTTCTTAATAGCATGATTATTGTTCCGATATCAAGGTTAAGATTGTGTTGTGGTAATCCGGCTGGGTTAATAGTGTTCAAATATTGTAAGGGGAAATTAAGATGGTCATTGTCATCATCAGAGTCAACTTTGTCAGAGCTTAGAAAGAGCCGTGCCTCTCCAGGAAGTAATGCAATGACTTGGTTATTTATGTGATCAACATTAATATTTATTGGACATAATATAGTCCGTTGTGTTAAAAGAGGTATTTGGTCTAATGAGATTATTGTTCCAAATATCTCCGTAACTAAGTCGTCGCAGATAAAGGCTTGAGGAATTGTAATAATATGTGGGTGAAGTCCATCTGTATTGGTGAGTGTCCCATCTCCCAGTTGTGATAACCAATTGTTATATTCTGGATCTGGACATCGCATGTTTTGTACCAATTGTATCTTTTGCAAGCAATGCCAAATGTCCGCGTATTCGCTTCAGCACTTTGAGACGTGCGCTGCATGCGTCTACGTTCATTGTGTCTATCCATCTGGGCTCGTTTCTGTAACTGTGTTAGTTGAGCTTTGCGTTTTTGGAGCCGAGACATTTTTTGTTCCGCGGTTTCGGAAGCGCGTTGTAGGCGCCGACGTTTATTGTTTTTTTTCATGCGGGTTCGTGTTTGTGGTCCCGTTACTCGAGCTGTATCGTTTTGTACCCGTGATCGTGAATTCATGACTTGATTGTTCTTTATCGTTAGTAATATGGATAAGTAATAAGGAGGATCGCACTCACTGTTAATATGGAGCCTTTTCTGTGGTTGTACGATTAATAGTGCATCATTGTAATAAGATTCACCTATGCTGTATAGTTTGAATGTGTTCAGATGACGTATGTTTAATACGGACACTTCGTTTCTTCGTATTATTACCCATCAGGTGTCTCGCCTGTATATGTATTGTAATCCGGTCTCTTGTTGTTTATGTATGACGTCGTTTGTTGGAGTGCGTTTTTTTAGAAGTGCGTGGAATGTGCTGTATAGTCTGTACATTGATTTCAGATGCGAGTTGTAGGCGAATGCTTCTATCGTAGTATCTGCCGTTTTCCGAAACACAAATCGCTTTCTGTAATATGTTAGGTTTGATGTGTGACCCTTTGAGGACTCCATAGTCTGTTCTGTTTAACTGTGATGTGGGGGTGTGAGTCCTCTTTTTCAGTACCATCTCGGGCTTGATTTGTGAAGTTTTGTGGACTCCTTAGACTGTCCCGTTTCACTGTTAGGCGGGGATAATCTGATTCAAATATGTTGTGTTGTCTGTATGTGTGGGGTTTTTGTATGATCTGGAGTGTTCGCTTTTGGTTGCTCTTCCGTTTTTGAGCCTCAGTCTCGGGCTCGATGGGTGACCGTGTGTGGAGTCCGTAGTCTGTCCCATTTCACTTTGGGGTGTGTGTCTGACTCCTTGTTTTTGTGTGATATGGGCACGTTGCCTGATTTCATATTTCTGTTAGTGGAGGAGTGCTTTGTGTCTCATGTCTTATTTATGTTAGTGTGTGAAATCCGTAGTCTGTCCCGTTTCGTGTGCCATGGGCTTTGTGTGGCGCTTGGGTGTGACTCCTTGTTTTTGTGTGCGAGGGGCGCGTTGCCTCATTATCCATATTCTGAATCCTCCTTTTTGTGTACGTCCCATTTCGTCTGCTATGTCCGTAGTCTGTCCCGTTTCGTGTGCAATAGGCTTTGTGTGGCGCTCGCGTCTGACTCCTTTTTTTTTGTGTGCTAGGGGCGCGTTGCCTCATTTTTTATTTCTGTTAGTGGAGGGGGGCTTTGTGTGTCGTGGGTCTGAATCCTCTTTTTTGTGTGCGTACCGTTTCATGTGCTATGTGGCGCTTGCATCTGACTCCTTTGTTGTTGGTGTGCTAGGGGCGCGTAGCCTCATTTCTTATTTCTGTTAGTGGAGGGGTGCTTTGTGTGTCGTGGGTCTGAATCCTCTTTTTTGTGTGTGTCCCGTTTTGTGTGCTATGGGCTTCGTGTGGCGCTTTGTGCCATGATTTTGTGTGGCGCCTGCGTTTGACTCCTTTTTTTTGTGTGCTATGGGCGCGGCACCTCATTTCTTATTTTCCGTTGCTTGGAGGGGGGCTTTGTGTGGCGCCTGCGCACTACGTCTTTTGCGTCCACGGCCCATGTCCCTACGTCCATCCGGTTTACCATTCTCGTTTAGTAATATGGATTAGTTAGAATTAAATGTAAGGACATGGAGATAATAAGCCTTGGAGAAGAAGGAATGTTGCTTCCACCAATGACGGAGAGCACTAAGAAAAAACAAACTTATTTTCTAGAGCATACATTGGTTCTCTTCCAAGTGTCATCATTTTCCTTGATAGATAGATAGATAGATAGGTTATTATTATTATAGATAGATACTTTATTAATCCACAAGGGGAAATTCACATACTCCAGCAGCAGCATACTGATAATTATAATAAATTACATTTATATAGCACTTTTCTCAGTACTCAAAGTGCTATCCACACAGGGAGGAACCGGGAAGCGAACCCACAATCTTCCACAGTCTCCTTACTGCAAAGCAGCAGCACTATCACTGCGCCACCTGTGAGGACACAATATAATAAAATATATGATAAAAACAATATTAATTAAAGAGTGATAAAAACACAGTGTAAGTTAAAAAGTGAAAGGTGGAGAGTGCGAGGCAGGTATAACAGTCAATAACATTGTATAATGTTACCGTTTACTCCCCCCCCCCCCGGTGGAATTGAAGAGTCGCATAATGTGGGGGAGGAACTATCTCCTCAGTCTGTCAGTGGAGCAGGACAGTGACAGCAGTCTGTTGCTGAAGCTGCTCCTCTGTCTGGAGATGATACTGTTCAGTGGATGCAGTGGATTCTCCATGATTGACAGGAGCCTGCTCAGCGTCCGTCGCTCCGCTACAGATGTCAGACTGTCCATCTCCGTGCCAACAATAAAGCCTGCCTTCCTCACCAGTTTGTACAGGTGTGAGGTGTTCCTCTTCTTTATGCTGCCTCACCAGCACACCACTGCATAGAAGAGGGCGCTCGCCACAACCGTTTGATAGAACATCTGCAGCATCTTATTGCAGATGTTGAAAGATGCCAGCCTTCTAAGGAAGTATAGTCGTCTCTGTCCTGTCTTGCACAGAGCATCAGTATTGGTAGTCCAGTCCAGTTTCTCATCCAGCCTCACTCCCAGGTATTAATAGGTCTGTACCCTCTGCACACAGTTACCTCTGATAATCACAGGGTCCGTGAGGGGCCTGGGCCTCCTAAAATCCACCACCAGCTCTTTGGTTTTGCTGCTGTTCAGGTGTAGGTGGTTTGAGTCGCACCATTTAACAAAGTCCTTGATTAGGTTCCTATACTCCTCCTCCTGCCCACTCCTGATGCAGCCCACGATAGCAGTGTCGTCAGTGAACTTTTGCATGTGACAGGAGTCTGAGTTGTATTGGAAGTCCGACGTATATAGGCTGAACAAGGCCGGAGAAAGCACAGTCCCCTGTGGTGCTCCTGTGCTGCTGACCACAATGTCAGACCTGCAGTTCCCGAGACGCACATACTGAGGTCTGTCTGTAAGATAGTCCACGATCCATGCCACCAGGTATGGAACTACTCCCAACTCTGTCAGCTTGGTCCTAAGGAGCAGAGGTTGGATGGTGCTGAAGGTGCTAGAGAAGTCCAGAAACATAATTCTTATTGCACCACTGCCCCTGTCCAAGTGAGAGAAGGATCGGTGTAGCATGTTCACGTCACATTGCACAGTTTTGCAGTGTTTTTCTTTTAAAGACAAAAAACGTTTGAAATAAAAAATGACAGGATCTCTCAAAGTCTGCGTTAATGTATGCTATTGCAAAGCAACATCTACTGGAGTGGAGTGGGAATATGGAGTTTTTTCTTTTTTGTTAGGCAGACTCACAACTGTGTCATGAGATGGGCACTGGGAAAAACAACCAACAGGTTTTGACATTAGAACAATCTAGATGAGAACAGTCCATTCAGTCCATCAAAGTCCTATCCACTTATTTCTTCCAAAAAAACATCAAGTCGAGTTTTGAAAGTCCCTAAACTCTTACTGTCTACCACACTACTTGGTAGCGTATTCCAAGTGTCTATCATTCTTTGTGTAAAGAAAAACTTCATGATGTTTGTGCTAAATTTAACTTTAACAAGTTTCCAACTGTGTCCATGAGTTCTTGATGAACTCATTTTAAAATAACAATCTTGATCCAATGTACTAATTCCCTTCATAATTTTAAACACTTCAATCATGTCACCTCTTAATCTTCTTTTGCTTAAACTGTATAGGTTCAGCTCTTTTAATCTTTCCTCATAATTCAACCCCTGTAGCCCTGGAATCAGCCTAGTTGCTCTTCTCTGGACCTTTTCTAGTGCTGCTATGTCCTTTTTGTAGCCTGGAGACGAAAACTGCACACAGTACTCCAGATGAGGCCTCACCATTGCATTACAAATGCTGAGCATATCCTCCTTGGAATTGTACTCCACACATCGTGCTGTATAACCTAACATTTTGTTTGCCTTCTTAATGGCTTCTGAACACTGCTTGGAAGTGAATAGCTTAGAGTCCACTATGACTCCACAATCTTTCTCATAAGGTGTACTCTCGATTTTCCGACCGCCCATTGTGTATTCAAATCTAACATTTTTACTTCCTATGTATAATACTTTATATTTACTGACATTAAATTTCACCTGCCACAGAACTGCCCAAGCCTGTATGCTGTCCAAGTCCTTCTGTAATGATATAACAGATTCCAAATTATATGCTAATCCACCTGTCTTGGTATCATCTGTAAACTTATCCAGCTTGTTACTTATATTCCTATCTACATCATTTATACATGTATATATTAAAAACAGCATCGGCCCCAGCACTTGACCCCTGTGGAACACCACTCTTAACATCGGCCAATTCTAATGAGGTTCCTCGCACCATCACCATCTGCTTCCTGTGCCTGAGCCAATTCTGCACCCATCTAAAAACATCACCCTGAACTCCCACTTATTTTAGTTTGATGCCCAACCTCTCATTTGGCACCTTATCAAATGGTTTCTGAAAGTCAAGATAAATAATATCATATGCTCCATTTTGATCATGTCCTTTTGTTGCCTCCTCATAGAATTGCAGCATGTTAGTAAAACACAACCTCCTTTTTCTGAACCCATGCTGACTGTTCAGAATAACTCCTGTTCTTGCCAGTTGTTGCTCAATCTTATCCTTAATAATTCCTTCCATTAATTTTCCTGTGATGCATGTTAGGCTTACGGGCCTATAGTTGCTTGGATCTGCCCTGTCACCCTTTTTATATAATGGGGTGATATTTGCCATTTTCCAGTCCTTTGGAATCTCTCCAGTGCACAGTGATTTCCTAAAAATATGTGTCAAAGGTTTATATATGTACTCACTAGCCTCCTTAAGAACTCGAGAATAAGTATTATCTGGTCCTGGTGATTTGTTTGATTTCAGTTTATTTAATCTGAGCAGTATTTCTCCCTCTACAATTTCCAAATCCCTCAGTACCTCCTTAGTAGTCCCTGTTACCTCTGGGAAGTTATCCACTTGCTCACTTGTAAACACCTCAGAAAAATGTAAGTTTAGGGCATCCACTATTTCATTGTCTGTATCTTTTAATTCCCTTTTATTATTTCTGATGCACTTGACCTCTTCCTTGGCGGTTCTTTTGCTACTAAAATACTGAAAGAATCTCTTAGGGTCTTCTTTCGCCTTGTATGCTATATTCCTCTCCAAATATCCTTTAGCCTCCCTGATATCCTCCTATCTATCCTGGTTCTGCTCATGTTCTCATACACTCTACGATTCACTTTGCAGTCATTAGTCTTATATGCCTTATAAAGCAGTTTTTTTCCTTTGCAGCTTCTTTTTTAAACCTTTCTTAATCCACTGTGGAGTTTTTTAAAATTTCCTATTAATTCCAATTTTAGGTATGTATCTGTCCTGCATTACATGTAAAACATTTTTAAACCTGTTCTACTGCTCCTTGACTGTCTCCACACTTAAAAGCTTATCTCAGTCTATCCTACTTAAACTTTGCCGCATCTGCTCAAAATTTGTCCTACCAAAGTTCAACTTAACAATTTTAGTGTTTGCATCTGCACTCATACAAAATACTGAGAACTGTATTATATTATGGTCATTTGACCCTAGTGGTTCAATCACTTCTACACCCCCAATTCTATCTTGATTATTACAAAATACTAAACCCAGACAAGCTTCACCCCGTGTTGGTGCTTTAACATATTGTGTTAAAAAACAGTCACTGATTACTTCTAAAAACTCCTGCTCTTGTGCTCCTCCATCTGCAAGGTTATCCCAGTTAATATTTGGATAATTAAAGTTCCCCGTGACTATAATATATCCCTGTAAACTTGCCTTTTTGATACAGTATTACTAAAAAGATGTGTGTTGAAATTACTGTCTGAATTGGGTGTTCTATAACACACTCCCAAAATAAGACCTCTTTCCCTAATATTTTCCAGGCAAAGCCACATGTCCGCACTAAGATGGGGCTCATCGTCCAACTGAAGAGGACTTACATTTAAATTCTGTTTGATATAAACAGCAACCCCACCTCCTTTTCTGTTTTGTCTATCCTTCTTAAAAATGTATATCCCTGTATGTTACACTCATCCCCATCTTTGTTATTTAACCAGGTTTCCGTTATTGCTATAATATAATAATTATGCTCTGCTACATACAGCTCCAACTTATTTCCTTATTTTTGATACTTCTAGTATTAAGGCAACTATTTTTAATGTGTTACTCCTTCTACATTTAAATGTTTGCTTAGAATGTACATTACTACGCATTTTTATTTCTACACCATTGTTTGTTCCTCCATGTATAGATCTAAAACTGGCCTGTCCTAAACTCCCTGCCCCCTCATTCCCTAGTTTAAACAATCCTCAACTAACCTACTCATACGTGTCCCCAATACATTGGGTGCCCCTCCAGTTCAGATGTAACCCGTTATGGCGGAACAGGTCCCATCTATTCCAAAAGAAGTCCCAATGCCACATAAACCTATACCCTTCTACCCTGCACCAAGATTTGAGCCACGTGTTAAGCCTTCTAATCTCCTCAGTCTTACCTGGACTGGCGCATGGCACAGGCAGAATTTCAGAGAAGACTACCTTGTCAGTTCTGCTCCTCAGCTTGGCACATAACTCTGAATTTGGATCACAGAACTGACAGACTACCCTTATGTATGTAATTTGTTCCAACATAGACAATGACAACTGGATCCACCCCCGCCCTGGCCAAGAGCCTATCTAACCTTCCATGGAGGTCCCCCACCTTTGAACACGGAAGGCAACACACTGTGCGAGACTCTCTGTCTCTGGAGCACACCTGCGCTTCAATCCCCCAAATGATTGAGTCCCCAACTATCACTACCTCTCTCTTTCTGGGAACTGGTTTTGAGGTGGTCCGTTGGGGCTCCTCATCCCTGCCTACCACCACAGAATCATCAGAAACACCATCCAGCTCCGCAAGGACGTGATAATGGTTTGACTCTACTAATTCTGGGGTTGATGCCTCCGGACAGTGTGCACCCTTTACCTTACGCCTTGTGACCGTGACACACCTATTTCTACCTGTCTGACATCTTATTCAAAAGGACATATCTTGGACTTGATTTGCTGTTCTGGAGTTATCCTGCTTGATTGTACTGCAGATGAACTCCCCATAACTGATCATTTTCTTATTTCATTCAATGTTAAACTTGGACTTTCCAATACTAAGCTTTCCCGTCTCATGTCTTTCCGTAATATTAATTTTTTACATTTAAAATTTCTCATTTAAATATTTACCAATGTTGTTTCTTGTCCTAGAGTGTGTATATAAACATGGGGAACTGCAGTTTCTGTATTACATCTTGCCTGAAGAAGGGGCCTGAGTTGCCTTGAAAGCTTGCATATTGTAATCTTTTTAGTTAGCCAATAAAAGGTGTCATTTTGCTTGGCTTTTCTCTACATTCATAATGGCTAACACGGTACAACACCCTAGTACGTAATATTAAGAATATTAACTTAGACTCTCTTTCCTCTAGTTTTGATTCCCTTATGGACATTCATAATTTATCCATTCCTGAAGAACTGGTCTTACACTATAACACTGGACTTAATGGTATTCTTAACTCTCTCGCTCCATTAAAAACTAGATCTGTTTCTTTGTCCTTTTCTGCTCCCTGGTTCACACCTGAACTTCAGCTTTTGAAAGCCAAAGACCGGCAACTTGAACGGTTATTTAAAAAAAACTGGACTCTTTGTTCACAGCGAGATGTACAAAGACCATACACTTTATTACAAGGACTGTATTGCCCAAACTAAATCTAACTATTATACTCACATTTTTTCTTCCAATGAAGGCAACACCAAGTCATTGTTTTCACTGCTTAATAATATCACACAACCCCTGGATTCTTTACCTTCTCACCTTTACTTAACTGATTTTTGCAATTCCCTTATGTCTGTTTTTAATGAAAAAATCCAGAAGATACATCAGTCTCTTGGTATGGAGTCCTCCAGTACTTCATTTGAATTTCACCCACCTATTCACTCATCTTCCTCTTTTAAGGCTTCCTACTTTCTCAGAAATCTCAGATCTTGTCTGTAAGTCTAAGCCATCAACCTGTCAACTGGACCCCCTCCCTACAGTTCTGGTCAAAGCCAGCCTCCCCTCTCTGGTCCCTCTTATTTCTGCTATAATCCACTCTTCTCTCACTACTGGTACTGTTCCTTCGTCTTTTAAAACTGCTGCAATAACTCCAATACTGAAAAAACCTGGTGCCGATCCAACCAATTTCAGTAATTTTCACCCTATTTTTAATCTTCCCTTCATTTCCAAAATTCTTGAAAAAATAGGGCTATTCAACTTCATACTCATTTATCTCAAAATAATCTGTATGAACAGTTCCAGTCTGGTTTTCTCCCCCTCCATAGCACAGAATTTATCACTTAGCACTTATCAAAATTACTAACGACCTCCTTATGACAGCTGATTCTGGTTTAATTACTATTCTCATCCTCCTTGATCTGAGTGCAGCCTTTGACACTATTTGTCACACTACTCTTCTCAATAGATTATCTTCGATTGGCATTACCCACACTCCACTAGATTGATTCAGGTCCTACCTATCAGGCCGCACTCAGTTTGTTCACCTTAAAACTTTCACATTCCAACCCACCGCTGTTACTTGAGGTGTGCCCCAGAGCTCTGTCCTGGGGCCTCTCCTTTTCATTATTTACCTCCTTCCCTTTGGAAACATCTTTCATAAATATAACATTAGCTTCCACTGTTATGCTGATGACACCCAGCTCATTAGTAAACCTACTGTTTTCTTTCCACCCTCCTCACGTATTGATTGCATAGCAGAAATCAAATCCTGGTTTTCTTCAAATTTTCTTAAATTAAATAATGACAAAACTGAAGTTCTCCTCATTAGTACAAAATCAACATTATCCAAAATTTATAATTTTTCATTTGTTATAGATAATTCCTCCTCTTCCCCACAGGTTAAATGTCTGGGTGTTATCCTTGACAGTACTTTATCCTTTCAGTCCCACATCAATAACATCTCCCTGTCTGCATATTTCCACTTGCGTAACATTACTTGTATTCGCCCCTCCCTCACTCCCCACACCCCTGCTATCCTTGTTCATAGCCTTGTCACTTCTTGTCACTATTGCAATTCCCTTTTCTTTAGTCTTTCTCGCAAATTTCTTTATAAGATTCAGCTGATCCAGAATTCAGCTGCTCGCATCATTACTAGAACTCCCTCTATTCACCATATCATCCTGTCTTGCAGCAGCTTCACTGGCTTCCAGTTAATTTCCATATTCAATTCAAAATTCTTCTGTTAACTTTTAAGGCTATCCACAACCTTGCCCCTCCATATCTGTCCGACATCCTAAATGTTGCCATTCCCTGCCGCACCCTTAGATCCTCTTCATCCATCCACTTGACTGTACCCTTCGTCCGTCTTAACTGAGAGCAACTGAATGCTCTGCTGCCCAGCTCTGGAACTCACTACCATCTGAACTTAGAAATATTGAATCATTTTCACTTTTCAAATCTAAACTTTTAACACATTTTTTAAGACTGCTTTTTCTCTTTGATTACAATTGCTCTGTCTGATTTTAATTTTTGTATTTTAGTTTTGTTTATAATGTGTTTATAATGTGTGTTTTATCTATTGTTCAGTGTCCTTGAGTGTTTAGAAAGACGCCTACAAATAAATAAAATGTATTATTATTATTATCTTTGGCTTTAAGTAGTTGAAACATTTTCAGACAAAAGAACACAATCCATCTATGGTGTTAACATCTGCAGAAAGCCAAAGTAGGTAGGTAGGTAGGTAGGTAGGTAGGTAGGTAGGTAGATAGATAGATAGATAGATAGATAGATAGATAGATAGATAGATAGATAGATAGATAGATAGATAGATAGATAGATAGATAGATAGATAGATAGATAGATAGATAGAACTTTATTTGGCTTTGTACAGAATCTTTAAATAAATAAACACATAAATATTTAGAAGAATAAGTAAATGAATGTATACACGCACACTTTGGTCTGAAAACAGACCAGAATGACTAAAAACCAAGAAAATTCAAAAGAATGAAAACTTCAGAAAGTACTCAGTGTTAGTGTGAGAGAGTGAGAAACAGAGAGAGAGGATGTGCAGCATTGTTCATAACGACACTCAGTTTTGTTTTAATTTTCTGCCTTGCTTCTGCCTCCAGAGAGTCCAGAGTGTGTCCTGCAAATGATATTGCCCTTTTAATTAGCTTGTTGATTTAGTGGGCCATAGAAAATTGCACTGGCCATCACAGAGCTATAGAAAATTTGAAAGATGTCACTTCCCAAATTAAAGGAACACAGTCTTCTGAGGAAAAAGAGCCTACTCTGCCCTTTCATATATAGTTCCTCTGTATTCTGAGACCAGCCCAATCTGTCTGTAATGTGCACCTCCAAGTACTTGTAGGAGTGGACCACCTCTACATCCACTCTTTTAATAGTGACTGGACCTAGAGGCTCTTTGGTGTGGAGAAAGTCAATAACCAGTTCCTTGTTTTTACTGATTATAAGATGCAGACAATTCTCTTTGCACCAAGAAACAATTTTCTTTTGTGTGAAGCTTCATTAGTTGCCTGTTGCAGGTGCAATTGTTCTCAATTGCTTAATTGGCTTCCTGCAACGTGTCATTAAGGCTCTGTGCCCATGGAGACATGTGTATATATACGGGCTGGCACAAAGGAAGAGAGAAAAGATGTAAAAGAAAGAGAGGAAAGAACGGGACGGATGATGGAGGTTCATAGATGGTGAAGATCAGTCAGAGAGAGACAGTTGGGCCACCTGAAGAAGGCAGCTCGAGCTGGAGCTCAGGAAGGGAACGCAGGCTGAGATGCTCTAGGTGCTGGTTTGCCCCACTGACTAAGCGTGTGGAGTGGGGCGAGCTAGACATAAGACCTTCCAATGGATCCGAGGAGCGACTGCGTGTGCGCAAAGGAAGACGGGAGATGTGCCAACCTCGGAAGGTCTGGCTGTGCAGTGTGGCGGCAGCCAAGACGGGGGTTGGCAGAAAGTAGTTTGTGCTGCAGTGGCTCCGCCGGCAACGCCTGTGATGGGTGAGCCAGAGAGATAGAAGGTGGCGGGCTGCGATTGGGTGAAGAGAGACTGCATTTTAACCTCTATTTTAACAGATTTATTTATTATGGATTTTATCTCCATGTTTCACTGATTTTATGGATTTTTTTTAACACTGCACAATGGACAATTTTAGTTTTACTTTTGTTTTGGATTGTTTGTTTTTTTAAATAAAAGCACCTGAGCATTTTACACCATCCCTGGCGTCAATGAGATTTGTCCAAATTTGTCAGCTCATCTCGGTCATAACTATTGATGGTGTTGGTTCAACAGACTCCCATGTGGGAAGAGGGAGTCTGTAGGGGACCGGCATCGTCACAGACAGTCCACTCTGATGGTCAGAGGTGAACTTGTTAATGGCCATTCCAGTTGACATAAGATTTGTTGATGTAGTAGGGATATTGTGGGGAGACTGACCATTGGAATAAGGGAGAGAGTGAGAAGAAAAATCTATTAAAAATTGGTTAAGGGTGTTAGCTTTGTCCACATCCCCTTCTAGCACCTGAGCCCAAGATTGCTTCAGTCACATTATTATAGCCAGTCCATTCCCAGTATTCTTCATGTTATTCTGAGTCAGTTTGTTTTCTAGTTTATCTTTGTAAGATTCCTTTCCTTCACTCAGCTTTTTCTTTAGTGGACACTCTATGTCCTTCAGAGCCTCTCTGGATTTAAATGCTCTCTTTTCCTTATTCAGGAGATCTTTTAACTCCTTAGCTACCTGGGACTAGTTGTTTGGAAAGCAATGCACACTATCTTTGTCGGTACCACTGTGTCAACACAGAAATTAATATAGTCTGTGATGCAGCGAGAGAGTCCCTCAAAATTGCCCCCATGTGACTCATACATAAGTTCACAGTCTGTCATTTAGAAGCATTCATTCAGAGCCATTTCAGCCTCCAGTCTCCACCTCCTCATTATTCTGGTGGTTATAGGTTGCCACCTAATAACAGGTTTGTACCTGGCAATAAGATAATCAGGTTGTGGTCAGATTTGCCTAAATGAGCCAGGAGATTACACTTAACTTACACTTTGATTTTTGAATACAGCAGGTCCAGGATGTTATTTCCTTGAGTGGAAATCATCACAAACTGATAGGTATTTGTCATTGTTCCTTCCAAAGTCACATAGTTGAAGTCACCACATACTATAACTGCAGGGTCAGAGTGAGTCACCATTAAATTGTTGGCAACAGAATGAATCATTTCTATTGCTATGTCCCCATTTTTGGAAGGAGGAATATAAACATTAATAAGGATGATGTAATTTATCTCCTCTGGCAAATAATGTGGATTACTTTCGACAGCTAGAATTTCAATGTCTGGATTACAAACTGTAGTTTTAACTGTAATGTGCTCACTGTGGACAAACAGCTCATGTGGTAAAGTGTAACTGAGCTGCTTAGGCACTCACAATCATGATTACTGGTGTATTCTCTTTAATTAATGCAGATATAAAGCAGCCTTCGGATACTCCTCACATCTTCATCCAAGTTTGCAGCCCATTTGAAGTGCAGTCATGGCAAGCTCGCACCTGGGTTTGTGTGCACTGCAGTTTGTCTGTACATTTAAAATCAATTTATCTGATTTCTAGTGGCTACTTTCAGTGACAAGCCAGAAGGCAAATCAATTCAAATTTTAAAGACTAGTAACTAATAAAAATGTTAAAAAAAAAGAAAAACTGTGAGAGATAGTTTTTTTTATAAAGGCTGCTGCCTACTCAGCACTCAGAAGTAGATTCATCAGTTTTATAAGTTTTGTACACTATATTCCCATCTGTCAAAACATTTTGCAACTGTAATAGACTGTAAGTCATACAAATGAAACAAACAATTAAAAGATCTCTGGTAAAAATTCAATGTCTTTAAGCCTTACCTTATTTATGGTAATATGGATTTTGGAAAGTCATAGTGTCATGTCCCTGATTAGATTTTTGTATTGCTTTTGAACTAAAGTGGTGACTGAGTGGTTAGAGTTTCAGATTTGCAACTCTGGAGACTTGGTGTGTATATCATCCCTTAAAAAATTCTCTGTAAATTTGATTGTTCCCACTCTATCTGGTAACAATGTACTGTACTGCCTGCAAATTATTCTGAGCACTTAAACACCAAGAAATGATCCACAAAAACTGAGAGGACATCTGAGAGACAGGCAAGGTTCAAAAGCATGAGGTCATACTAAAACAGTTAACCAGGAACACAGACATAGTCAGAACAAAATCAAAACTAAAACAATAATCATACTGCTATGGCCTACTTTACAGAAAGACCTACTACCGCTAAGAGAAATTACAAAGTTGTTTTATCCACCAACAGATTAAGAAAAATAAGTATACACTGCTATTTTTATGTCATACCAGGTAAAATTATGCCCACAACCTCTGCAGTCAGGGCGCCATGGTGGCGCAGTGGTAGCGCTGCTGCCTCGCAGTAAGGAGGCCTGGGTCCTCCCTGCCTGGAGTTTGCATGTTCTCCTTGTGTCAGCGTGGGTTTCCACTGGGTGCTCTGGTTTCCTTCCACAGTCCAAAGACATGCAGGTTAGGTGCATTGGCGATCCTAAATTGTCCCTAGTGTGTGCTTGTTGTGTGGATGTGTGTGTGCGTGTGTGCCGTGCAGTGGGCTGGTACCCTGCCCAGGGATTTGTTCCTGCCTTGCACCCTATGTTGGCTTGGGTTGGCTCCAGCACACTCTCTTGACCCTGTGTTTGGATATAGAGGGTTGTATAATGACTGACCTCTGCAGTCATGTAATTAAAGAAAAGAAGATGTTAACTAAGAATAACTCCCTCATTACTTATTTTATTTAATAATAAACTACAGGAACTGATCCCCGGTTATTCTAAAACCAAAATAAACCAAGAACACACATATAACAATGTACTGTATATTATGACAATGTCAGGATTGGCTTTCATGGGGTACTCCAGTCTATTCCCACTTCCCGCTAACATGCTGGTTTATTGGTTGGTGTAATCGAATGTGGATGTGTATTAGAGTGCTGAGCAGTATAACTATGTCAGATTAACCAAAACTTCATTCTAATTAGCAAAATAAAAGATTTCTAAAAGTCAAAAGTATGTCTATTAAGCACAATATATATATTGTCACACACACGCATCTGGGGACTCCTCTGCTGGCTTAGCTCAAGTGTGCAATTTCCTGCCAAGACAGGGTTGGGGAGGGGGAACAGCTAACCTTATTTTCTTGTTCTTCTTCCCTCACAGTTCTGAGAAACCACCCAATAAGGGCAACTACTTCCCGCCCCTTTCGGTCTGGCCAGCATAAAACCCGGAGGTCTCAGGACAAGGTCTCGGATGAAAACCAGAGCCTACCACATGATGGAGCACTGTCTTAGCAGCTCCTAAATAAAATATTTTATTTTGATTAATGAAAAATCACGGTCTGGGGAATAGTGCAATGCTGCACATTTTCTTTTCATTTTTGTGAAGGTTTAAGTTTGTTTGGTGGCAAATAAAAGGGACGACCTGGTTGGTGTCCAAAAATTTCTTTGCCTTTGAGACTGTCTTTACACCTCCTAATCAGAGGTGGGTAGTAACGAGTTACATTTACTCCGTTACATTTACTTGAGTAACTTTTTAAAAAAATTGTACTTCTAAGAGTAGTTTTACTGCACCATACTTTTAACTTGTACTTGAGTACATTTGTGAAGAAGAAACGCTACTCTTACTCCGCTACATTGGGCAACACTCGAATCATTACTTTTTTCCATTAGATACGCTATATTTTTGCCAGAGAGAAGCCACCAGTGGATCTACTGCATGACTGTTTCACCAATCAGACGTAGCGATAATAATCACAAGACTCCGTTTCACCAGTCAGACGTCGCAACAATAATCACAAGACTCCGTTTCACCAATCAGACGTAGAAACAATAATCACATGGCTCCGTTTCACAAATCAGACGCAGCCATGCAGTCACATGACCACTCCTCACAGACAGAGGATAGGGAAAGAAATAATACAAGTGGAACCTTGGTTTGCGAGCATAATTTGTTCCAGAAACGTGCTCGCAATCCAAAGCACTCGTATATCAAAGCGAATTTCCTCATAGAAATAATGGAAACTCAGATGGTTCGTTCCACAACCTAAAACTATTCATATCAAAATGATTAATACAAAACATAAAGTAAAAATACATAAAACAAATGAACCTGTACTTTACCTTTGAAAAGAGTCATGGTTGATGTGAATGAGTTTCCAAACTCTTCTGGGATTTCACCCAACGGGACGACACGCAGAAGAGCGTCCTGAATCAACGGCAGGCACCCAGCGCTGTAGCAGTTCGCCGTAAAAGCGAATCTGAAAAGATTGCAGTCATGCTATAAGCACCTGCCATTGATGGGTGATACAAGGAACATTATAAATGTGCAGGGCACTGTATTACTTGGCCACTAACCTGGGCATGACCCTGCCTGACTGCTGTGTCTGTGTATAGGAGAGTGGCAGATCCCGCTACAATAAATAACTGCGCTGTTCCTGTTTCAAGCTGACTAAAGGTGTCGCTAAAGTATTGAGACTCAGCTTCATGTTTTGGGGTGCAAGACGGGGACTCCCATGTCACAGCACACACATGTTTTCACAATGCTGTAGTAAACAGTATACGCTCATAAGGATGTTGACTATATGAGTGAGGCACGCCGACTGACGATTGTCCACAATCCTGCAGCGAGAGAGAGAAGAACCATCAGCTCAGTTGTGATCACATGACGCTCGGCAGACAAAACGTATACGGACTACTCGTATTGCAAGACCTCGCTCGTTTATCAAGTCAAAATTTATTAAAAATTTTAGTTCGTCTTGCAAAACACTCGCAAACCAAATTACTCGCAATCCAAGGTTCCACTTGTATGTGAAAAATGAGAACCAGCTCCTGCTGAAGCTTAACCATCACTTCACTGAGTGAAGAACAAGCACGTTTTAACCAAACATGCACAGACACAGACAGTCAAGTTAATGTGAGACTTCTTGAACGTGCACAATCTGCCTTGTTCTAATGTTATTTTCTATCAGCTGTGCTATTTGGAGGGCAAGTGAATATGCAGTATTATACTGTCAGTGTACAATATATCTTGTCACTGTAAGTAGTTTGCACTGTTGAAACATACATGTTACCTACTGTAGGTATTGGCTTCAAAAGCTTTGTTGTGAAAAACTGAGATTTGGAACTTTGTGTTATTTGTGCATCTTTATTTTCTAAAGATGTTATTTATTTTTACTTACTTTTTATTTTATTTGGAAATAGCAGAATTTGCACATTATTTTATATTTTTGTCTGTCTTATTACAACATTTCTAAAAAATAAATAATTTATTATGATCAAACAGTTACTCAGTACTTGAGTAGTCTTTTCAAAAAATACTTTTTTACTCTTACTTGAGTAATTTTTTGGATGACTACTTTTTAAATCTACTTGAGTAATATTATTTTGAAGTAACGCTACTCTTACTTGAGATACAATTTTTGGCTACTCTACCCACCTCTGCTTCTGACCACAATCTATATCTATATCTATATCTTCTTCTTTTGGCCGCTTTTGTTAGGGGTTGCCACAGCGGATCATCTTCTTCCATATCTTTCTGTCCTCTGCATCTTGTTCTGTTACACCCATCACCTGCATGTCATCTCTCACCACATCCATAAACCATTGCTTAGGCCTTCCTCTTTTCCTCTTCCCTGGCAGCTCTATCCTTAGCATCTTTCTCCTAATCTACCCAGCATCTCTCCTCTGCACATGTCCAAACCAACGCAATCTCGCCTCTCTGACTTTGTTCTCCCAACCGTTCAACTTGAGCTGACCCTCTAATGTACTCATTTCTAATCCTATCCATCCTTGTCACACCCAGTGCAAATCTTAGCATCTTTAATTCTGTTATACCTCCAGCTCTGTCTCCTGCTTTCTGGTCAGTGCCACCGTCTCCAACCCATATAACATAGCTGGTCTCACTACCGTTCTGTAGACCTTCCCTTTCACTCTTGATGATACCCGTCTGTCACAAATTACTCCTAACACTGTTTTCCACCCATTCCACCCTGCCTGCACTCTCTTTTTCACCTCTCTTCCACAATCCCCATTACTCTGTACAGTTGATCCCATGTATTTAAACTCATCCACCTTCGCCAACTCTACTCCCTGCATCCTCACCATTCCACTGACCTCTCTCTCATTTACACACATGTATTCTGTCTTGTTCCTACTGACCTTCATTCCCCTCCTCTTTAGAGCATCTCTCCATCTCTCCAGGGTTTCATCAACCTGCTCCTTACTATCGCTTCAGATCACAATGTCATCAACAAACATCATAGTCCATGGGGACTCCTGTCTAATCTCGTCTGTCAACCTGTCCATCACCATTGCAAATAAGAAAGGGCTCAGAGCCAACCCCTGATGTAATCCCACCTCCACATTGAATGCAACCGTCGCTCCTACTGCAGACCTCACCACTGTCACACTTCCCTCGTACATATCCTGTACAACTCTTACGTACTTCTCTGCCACTCCCGACTTCCTCATACAATACCAAAGCTCCTTTCGAGGCACCCTGTCATATGCTTTCTCCAGGTCCACAACGATGCATTGCAACTCCTTCTGGCCTTCTCTAAACTTCTCCATCAACATCCGCAGAGCAAACATTGCATCTGTGGTGCTCTTTCTTGGCATGAAACCATACTGCTGCTCACTAATCATCACCTTACTTCTTAACCTAACTTCCACTACTCTTTCCCATAACTTCATGCTGTAGCTCATCAATTTTATTCCCCTGTACTTACTGCAGTCTTGCACATCTCCCTTATTTTTAAATATCGGCACCAGAACACTTCTTCTCCACTCCTCAGGCATCCTCTCACTTTCCAAGATTCCATTAAACAATCTGGTTAAAAACTCCACTGCCATCTCTCCTAAACACCTCCATGCTTCCATAGGTATGCCATCTGGACCAACAGCCTTTCCATTTTTCATCCTCTTCATAGCTATCCTTACTTCCTCCTTGCTAATCTGTTGCACTTCCTGATTCACTATCTTCACATCATCTAACCTGTTTTCTCTCTCGTTCTCTTCATTCATCAGCCTCTCAAAGTACTCTTTCTATCTGTTCAACACACTCTCCTCACTTGTGAGTACGTTTCCATCTTTATCCTTTATCACCCTAACCTGCTGCACATCTTTCCCAGCTCAGTCCCTCTGTCTAGCCAATCGGTACAGGTCCTTTTCTCCCTTTCTTAGTGTCCAACTTCTCATACAACTCATCATACGCCTTTTCTTTAGCCTTAGCCACCTCTCTCTTCATCTTGCGCCTTATCTCCTTGTACTCTTGTCTACTTTCTGCATCTCTCTGACTATCCCACTTCTTCTTTGCCATCCTCTTCCTCTATATACTCTCCTGTATTTCCTCATTCCACCACCAGGTTTCCTTTTCCTCCTTCCTCTTTCCAGATGTCACGCCAAGCACCCTTCTTGCTGTCACCCTTACTACATCTGCTGTAGTTTCCCAGCTGTCTGGTAACTCTTTACTGCCACCCAGCGCCTGTCTCATCTCCTCCCTAAACTCAACCTTGCAGTCTTCCTTTTGCAACTTCCACCATTTGATCCTTGGCTCAGCCCTCACTCTCTTCCTCTTCTTGATCTCCAAAGTCATCCTACAGACCACCATCCTATGCTGCTTAACTACACTTTCACCTGCCACCACTTTGCAGTCTTCAATCTCCTTCAGATCAACTCTTCTGTATAGGATGTAATCTACCTGTGTGCATTTTCCTCCACTCTTGTACATAACCTTATGTTCCTCCCTCTTCTTAAAATATGTATTCACCACAGCCATGTCCATCCTTTTGGCAAAATCCACTATCCTCTAACCTTCTTCATTCCTCTCCTTGACACCACACCTATCCATCACCTCCTCGTCTCCACTGTTCCCTTCATCAACATGCCCATTAAAATCCGCTCCAATCACCACTTTCTGTCTCTTGGGTACACTGTTCATCACTTCATCCAACTCACTCCAAAAATCTTCTTTCTCACCCATTGCACACCCAACTTGCGGTGCATATGCACTAACAACATTCATCATCACACCTCCAATTTCCAGCTTCAGAATCATTACTCTGCCTAACACTCTTTTCAACTCCAAAACGCTCTTGACATACTGTTCCTTCAGAATAACTCCTACCCCATTTCTCCTCCCATCCACACCATGACAGAACAATTTGAATCAACCTCTAATCCACCTGGCCTTACTCCCCTTCCATTTAGTCTCTTGCACGCACAATATATCAACCTTCCTTCTCTCCATCATATCTGCTAACTCTCTCCCCTTACCATTCATACTGCCAACATTCAAAGTTCCTACCCTCAGTTCCACTCTCTTTACTTTCCTCCTCTCTTTCTGCCTCCTAACACGTCTCCCACCTCTTCTTCTCCTTGTTCTTCTTCGGCCAACAGTAGCCGAAATCTGAAGCAGTAGTTTGCTTAATTTGAGGAGTATTGGAAAGGGCACTTTATATACTGTACATGAAGATTTATTTTGTACATATTTTAACTTGCTAAAGAAATCTGAGGGAACAGATTCACTTTAAACCACCAAACAAATTGCTTTGATTGATTAACTACACACAGAGCTGACATGCAAAGTAAGTACCACAACCTGAAAAAACTTCAGATTAACTATAATGAAAACTTAGCCCTTTTAACGATTAAATGTAGTCCATATGTCTGTAATACTGCTGAATTATATTATGCTTTAAACCACATGGACATGTTGGTTTGTGCATGGCTATCTATGTAAACAATGCTTTTATTAAACATATGTAATTTGTAATAGGAAAAAAATGAAGCATGCCAAAGCCTTTTTAAGAAAATACTGTTAAAACTGAGCTCTGTTGTCTTCCCACTTTGAAACATTCAA
This sequence comes from Erpetoichthys calabaricus, assembly GCF_900747795.2. Taxonomy (NCBI): domain Eukaryota; kingdom Metazoa; phylum Chordata; class Cladistia; order Polypteriformes; family Polypteridae; genus Erpetoichthys; species Erpetoichthys calabaricus. The sequence goes on from NC_041395.2 coordinate 190,654,530, forward strand.
AGTAAAACTTCAATGATTTTTTTTTTAATTCGCATTGATTTAGTGTCATATGAACCAAAATGTTTTATTTAAACAGTTGTTATTTAAAGACTCCAATCTTAGTGTAATTATTAGATCTATGGAAAAGTAAATCAATTCTTGCCTTGCAAAGTGTCAAAGATCTTTTCAGCTACAGAAAGTGTAACATTAGATCCATAATGTTATGTGAACAACTTTCATGACTTCACTTCTACTTTGTGGTCTCTTGCTTGCAGTCAAATGGGCTTCAGAGCTGGAGAATATGAATGATTAACCTATATGGAGACTCAGGAGAGTGCTTTATTCTGAGCAAATAAGAGAAACTAATTTACTTGACTGATGAATCATGGAGAAATAAATGTGCAGTACCATATTATGAATGAAATGAACCCCACAGAAACAAAAGGTCCTTTGATGCACTGGAAATGTTGCTGCCTCACAGATCAGTTTTGCGCTGTAGTACATTTGGTGCGGTAACTTTCATGTGTTTATGTGGGGTTTCTCTAGGGGGCTTCAGACTTTATGGTTGTTTCCTATTTCTATAATGCCCTATGGTAATTGTGTTGGTGACTGTGTTATTGTGTGACATACAGTGAACTCTTTATCTACCAGGCTCTAAGTTATAAAAGAAAAAGTGAAAGTGATGAGTTGCATGTTATTATCATCTGGATGTAGGCTAGGAAAAGCTGGTATAAAATCAAAGACATACAAAATCAGTTCATAAAAACAAGAACTACAAAAAAGAAGAATTCAAACATCAGGTAATTCACATTCAAACAGTTCCAGTAAACAACACATAAGAATAATTTCTTGTTATAGAGGGCTTTGCTCAAGGTCCTGATTGATGAATGTTGTCCATAGATTTAAATTCATTATAGTTATACACATTAATACGAACACAATAATTTATTAAAGCCAGGCAATAAGCACATGTGGAAATGTAAAATGATGCTTTAAAATGTTAAAATTTTAAAAACTAATCTCGTTGCCACCTACACAAAAATAAAATGATTATATTTTGTAGACCTGGATAATGCAAAGGAAATACCAGCAATCAAGGAAAAGAAAAAATAAAGCTCGGGAATTTATTATCCGAACACAGCATTCTCAATCCTGCTTTATCTAATTCAGAGTTATAGGGTGCCAGAGCCTAGCTGGGAATTAGATCTGGACAGAGTGCCAGTGAACACTAACACTTTCCAAGGAAAACTTGAAATCAGAAACATACCTAACAAGCTTGTCTTTGGGGATGTGGGAAGACAACTTGAGTTACTGTGAGGAAAATTACTCCAGGAATATATTTTGAATGAATGATGCCTTATCTGGAGTACCATATACAGTCCTTGTCACTACACTATAAAAATGACATAGCAGCACTGGAAATTAGAGAAGAGCCAAGCACTTCCTTGGAACAAGGAGCATGCAGTGTAGGAAAGAACTGAAACATATAGTCACACCCATGTGCTTGGGGAACAACTTACGGGGTTAGTTGATGACAATACTACACCAGGCCACCTGAAGGCATTGTGCAATAATGGTATCTTTTCCCCCCTGTAGAAAGGAAGACTGGTGTGCCACCATCCATGACGACACTTCTGGGTGCAGCCCAGCTGTACAAGAGCTTGGGACATACCATCCCCAACTGCCCCTGTTTCGGCAAATCTACGGATTGCAGCTGGGCAAAGGGAGAGAGGTACTGTTTATTTGCTAATCCTTTATCTTTATCCCGGGATGAGGTGGTAGTGGTGAATGGATATAGGGTTTCCGCCTTAATTGATTCTGGAAGCAACATTTCTGTTGTTGCTCGCCGCTATCTGCTTTGCAAAAGTGGGAAAAAGGCATGATCAGTTTAACCTGTATCCATGGGGAAACCCGCTGGAATAGGACTACCTGGTGTATCATCACTTATCAAAACACCACTAAGAAAATTAAGGTGGCTGTAATGGGCAGACCTTCCTACCCAGTGATGCTCGGGTGGGACAGATCAGAAAATACAAGGGAAAGTATAATCGCCACCTCTAAAAATACTCTAGGCCTGATTATTGAGGGGGAAAATCCCTCACAAGTTGTTCTCACATCGCAAATATAAACCAGAAGGAAACCATATTAGTGTAGCCACACAATGGGAAGAGAGTGACATAACTGCATCGTGATCTGATGATGTAATCCAGGCAGAGGATGTGATGATCAGGGATGTAACTCCGCCTCTTGAGGTCACATCAGACCAGTTCCAAGAATTACATTTTCAGTTCAGACAAACTCCAGGCTCCTTTATACAGGGGCAATGGAGTGATGATTTCTTGAAATTTGCTTTGAATGCTGTTGCTCTGATTGATGGATAACATACCAATTATCCCATACCACAGGGCCGCACTTTGTTTAAAAAATGATTTACTTTATCAGGTATCCGAGCATGAGGGTGAGATGAGGTTGTTATTGTTAGTACCGCGGACTTTCTGGCGACAAGCCTGCAAGTTAGCTCATGCCCACCTTATAGGTGCCCATTTAGGCACAGAGAAGACTTTGGACTATTGGCCAGGAATCAATGAGGAGGTCAGTCGCTTCTGTGCCTCCTGTAGTGCCAGTTGCGACATATTCCTAGGAACGGCTGTGCTTCTCTTGTTCCTGATGTTCTCTTTGAGAGATGAGGGTTTGATATTGTCAATCCCCTAGAAACCAGAGCAAGAGGCCATAAATATATATATTAGTGCTTGTGGATTATGCTACCCGATATTTGGAGGCCATCCCTTTGAGAGTGGCTAATTCAAAGAATATTGCACAGGAACTGGTTGGGGTGCTTGCGAGGTTGGCATTCCTAAAGAAATCCTTACGGGTCAACAGATGCTCTTTACTTCAGATACGTTAAGGGAAGTGGCCAAATTACTCCTTACAAAGCATTTAAGGACCTTGGTGTACCACCCCCAGATGGACAGTTTAATTGAGTAATTTAATCAGACTCTCAAACGGATGCTACACAACAGCAAGAACAGAAGAAACTGGGCTCAGTTACTACCCCTAATGTTCTTTGCTTACCTGGAGGTTCCTCAAGCCTCCACAGGCTTCTTTCCTTTTGAATTATGATATGGACATCAACACTGAGGCCTTCATGACATATAAAAAGAGGGTTAGGAAGAGGAGGCCAGTCAATCGACAAACATTTTAGAATATATCTCCCAATTGTGTGATAGATTTGGTAAAATTAGGCCCATACTAAAAAAAAAAAACATGGAACATGATCAAGCAATGCAGGCTCATTATTATGATCAAGGTGCAACCTTACAGGAGTTCCAACTGGGAGACTGGGTTATTGTTCTTGTTCCCACATCAAACTCATTGGCAGGGCCCATATGAAGTTGAAGAGAGGAAGGGCTTTGTCAACTATTTGACTAAATAATTAAATAGACGACCAGCCGAGTGTATATACTGTATCATATTAACCTCCTGAAACCATGGAAGGAAAGGGATCCTGATCCTTTCTCTACCTCAGGCCGCTCCTTCTTCACAGTCAATCACTTTAACTTCAGTATTGATCTAACTCCCGACCAAAGACGAGAGTTTGAAGAAGTAATCTCGTCCATCCCAGTGAACGAGAAACCCTGAAGAACCTCCATGATTGAGCACAACATTATTACCGAACCCGGGGTCGTCAATTGCAAACGCCCCATTGCGTCCCGGAAGCCAAATGTGCCGAGGTCGAGCTAGAGATCAGACAGATATTGGTCTTGGGGGTGATTGAGAAAAGCTTCAGTCCTTGGTCCAGTCTCAGCTTGGGCAAAAGTTTCTCCTAGCTCAAGCCAAGGCTCCTTATCTGCATGTGAGATCTGGAGTTATATAGTGTAAATAATACAGCATATCGTTATTTAGAATACATGCACTTCATGTGTGTTCCGTGTCTACAAAGATCTGGGTAAATATAGGATGAAAGGATATGTGAGAAATGCAAGAAATGCTAAACACATACCTAAAGCAGAAACTTTTTTCATGTTATACTAGTAATACTAATACTAATGTCTCATACGCAGATAAGGAGCCTTGGCTTGAGCTGGGAGAAGTTTTTGCCCGAGCTGAGCTCCTTCAAGGCAGGGGATGGGACAGCAGGCTGCTTGCTGCTTGTGCTGATCAAAGCATTTACAAAACAAAAAACGCTGATGGAGAGGTGCAAATGGATTTAAGGTGGCCGGGAATATGGGTTTTTCGTAGGCTTCAGGAATTCTAGTGTTAAGCACCTTACTGTGTGTTTTCTTTTGTGCCTTTTGTGCTCAGTATACAGGATTTGCCTATGGGTGTCCCAGACCCTTTATGAGCTTCTTTTGTGTTTTCTCTTTACCGTATTCATTTTTTTATTTTAATGACTTTAAGGATTCCACTACAATTATTAATTGCATATCAATAAGACATGCAGTACTACATCTTATTAAAATCAGATCAGATACCATCCATTCATTTTCCAACCCGCTGAATCCGAACACAGGGTCACGGGGGTCTGCTGGAGTCAATCCCAGCCAACACTGGGCACAAGGCAGGAACCAATCCTGGGCAGGGTGCCAACCCACCGCAGGACACACACAAACACACCCACACACCAAGCACACACTAGGGCCAATTTAGAATCACCAATCCACCTAACCTGCATGTCTTTGGACTGTGGGAGGAAACCGGAGCACCCGGAGGAAACCCACGCAGACACGGGGAGAACATACAAACTCCACGCAGAGTGCACCTGGGAAGCAAACCTGGGTCTCCTAACTGCGAGGATATCTCTACCAGATTCTTTTCAAAGGTTGTCAAGGTTTTTGCTTCAGTTGCATGCACTTTGAAGTTTATTTCACATTAAAACAACTCTTTGTGTAAAGAAATACACTTCCCCTTAATTTTCAACCAGAGAATCAGAATAGACACATACAAAATGAAAATTCAGACCGTTCCAAGGTCAAGGAAAAGCCCAACAAACATAAGCATAAGCCAATACATCAGCTGGAACTGTGCTTCTCAAAAGCTTATAAAGGGCTGGGGTTGGTCCTACAGCTGCAGTGTCAAGTGGTCCTGCACTCTCAACATGTAAAAAAAAGAAACATACAAAAAGAGAACAATTAAATATATAAGCAGGATAAATAAACAAAACAAAACGATATTCTTTAAAAATTACATAATATTAAGAGAAAGAAAATATTCAATGGCAGAATTTATAAAATAATAATCAATAGGTAATAAAATAAAATAAGTAGAAAAGTCACTTGAGCCAAAGATAAAACCCAGGATGGACTATAACAATTCATTGTGTTATTTATAAACTCAAGTTTTGTTTTTTATTGTTATTTTCAAATTATTATTTTTCCTATTTTATTTATTTTCTGTTATTTCTGTAATTATATTCTTTTAAAATGATTCCATGTGTTTTGCATGTGGAACCCGCACGACGGTGGGTTCTTCCATTGCCTGTATCTGGGAGCCACAGCAAGTGGTTCATTTGAGATCTGTTGGACTTTTTCACATTTTTTGTTATTTTCATTCTGGTTTCTAGATTTTTGTTTCTGGTATAGGATTCTGAGTTACTGGATCATATATTGGGACTTGTTTACTAAGAATGGCCTTTTTAGGTAAATCTTCTTGCTCTTTTTGCTCTGTTGAGCATTTTGGTTTCATTTTCTTTTTTTTTCTCTTTTATTTTAACTGATTCCATTCAGGTTGTTGTCTGGGCCAAGCTGGTGTAGGAGAGAGTTCTGAGACAGTGTGTGTTTTGAAAAAAAAAGAGCTGAGGCTTGGAGAGATGTACGTGTGCATGGTAGCATGGAGGAGCAGCTCTGGAAGGTTGATGTAGAGATTGGCTGACCATGCAGACATATTCGGTTCAGTAGATTTCATCATTAGCAACCTGCGGTCTATAATCAGTGCACCTGCATCCCTATTAGCTTAAAACAAGCCTCAGTAGCATAGTAGGGGAGAGAAGATTCAAATCAGAAAGCGAAAATAATAAGTAGAATTGAGAGTGAGCCAGCACAGTGGAGTGCAGGCAGAGTGGTCCATGGCCCATGAGCGAGTAAAGGAAATGGCACTCTGGGATGAATTATTTTCCTGCTGATTATGTTTACCTGTTTTGTAATTCACTGTGAATAAGAGTGACTACTAAGCAAATAAATGTAAATGTATGTAAATGCTGAAGAGACTTGAGGAGCACGGGTGACAGTTTATCCTACTAGGGATCGAGTAGATGCCAAGAATGCATAGAGGAAGATGGAGGTCCTGCAGATGCTGATGGAGGCAGCAGGATGTGATAATCTGGTAATGAGCAGTTCCAACAGATGCCAAAAGAGGCAGTTGGAACAAGAGCCAGAGTTAAGGACTGTAGCTGTTGGCATCTCCAGCCAGATCTGCTGGGTGAGCTGGGGAAATGGAAAGAGAAAGACATGATGCGCTGAAAGCAGTCAAGGGAACTAGAAAATTTGGATTTTAATTGACCATTGCTGGTTTAACCCCACAAAGAGCACTGATATTACGATTTTTTTTTTTATTTATTAAGAAGCACTGCACTGGGGTTGTTGTTGTTTTTAACCATGGATTTCTTAATAAAAGCACAATACACTTGCTGTGTTATGTGTCCTCACTGCCTCATTGTGACTATTAACAGTCTCGGGTTCAAGGAAGTATGGCAGCAACAGCCATCCTGGACTGTTTCAGCTCTTAAACCACTTTTCATTATATTTTTAACTCCAGTACTCACCACATTGCACTGATGGCCTGACAACATCTGTAAACTCTTCTAATTTCAAATTAGTAAAATCAGAGCTTGTTTTTACATCCGCCTGAGACATTACATTTATTTACTTTTTACAAATATTTGTGTAAAATATTTATTTAATTTTTTCGCCATTTTCTTTATTCTTAAATAAAACAAATAGTAATTGTAATAATATACAATAAAGTTATTGAAAAAATATTAAAATTGGTTTCAGTTGTAACTCTTTACGTTAAAACTTGTCATCATAATAAATGTTTTAATATTAATCACAGATTATTTTTTTTAGAACTTCAGTGTCTAACTAAATAAAAAAATGGATTTCTCGGAACTTCCAGATATAAAGAGCTTATTTATTTTTTTCGTAGTTACATCAATGTAGTTAATTGTTAGTAAATTAAAAATGTTATTATTTCTTTGATTATAAGGCCATATCTAAGCGACAAGCTGATGAAAGTTCATTTAAGTCAAGCATGAAGCGATACTTGGGGTTTAAAGCAGAGTGTTCAGTTAATGCAGACTTCCCTTATGGCACCATGCAGTTCAAGCTACTGGAGGAAATTTAAAGTTATTTGGAAAGACATGGCGCCATCTACAAAATTTGATTAAAATCTGAATGTAACAGTGAATGGTCATCAGGGAAAATGTGGATAGACAGAAAAGTTCACCATTTTAAATGTCGTCAAGTCACAGAATGTGAAAACCAGAGTAGAATTCCTTTAAAAGGAATCAAAAGATGATCATGAAAATAGAAAAGAATTAGTTTATCGACAACAGGCAACTCCTGATGAGATAAAAATATTACTAGACATTTTACTTGCTCTGAGGATAGGGATATGCACCAGCAATCGGAATGTTGCTGGTTCAAATCCTGAAAATTCCAGAAGTGACTCTACTCTGTTGGACCCTTGACCAAGGTCTTTAACATGCAATTGCTTCATCCTGGTTGTGATGTTAATCTGCATCCAGCCCTGCAAGCAGGTCCTCCAACTTACAGGGAAAGCTTGTGGGTTGGTAGCGGGAGTGGCACTCCAGCCACCATAAAAAACCTCACACTGTGTTAAGTTGTTACCCGCTGCACTCAGGTCCCAATCCAGGTGGTTTGTCATGTGGTGGGTGTGGCAACATGTTATCAGCACATGCTTCCAACTTCTCTCTTCTCAGTGCAAGCTGTTCATAACCATGTCTCAAAATACGTAAATATTTTAGAAAGCTAGTGCAGGTAAAACTATAGCATTTGTGTTCACTGAATATATAAATTTAACAATCAAATCTGAAATATTTAATGAGATTAAAAATTACACTTACCACACCTTAATTGTTGTTAAATTTAATGATATTTCAGTTTATAAACTTTTAATTCTGTACATGAAATTTTATAATGAGAATGATTCATTCCATAAAACCGTGTTTACTGGAATTATTAAATTAACAGCATGCAATAGATTTTCAATTCTGGGAGCTATTCAGACATTGAATTTGAATATGGTGTAAGAGACGGCTGGCAGCTCATCCTGGCCAGGACACCCCTGTTTTGGAAGGATGGGGGAAGGCAGCGTTTCAAGGACACTGCCTCCCCCAAAACACGAGTTGGCAGCTCCCCTGGACTGCAGCGGTGCCCTGGATTCCCGCAGGGTACTATGGGACATGTAGTGTAATACTACAGCCCTGCTGGGTACTGTGGGTGCTGCCATGGAGGTGCAGAGGAAAAATAGAAGAGCATTATGCTAATTATTTGCCTGTTAATTTGTGGCTGTGGTGCTTGAAGGCACTGTTACAAGAAGAAAAAGTATTAAAATACTTCATGGTGTTTTTAACCTGTGTCCTGTGCATCTGTCTGTTGGGTTTAAAGGGGCAACAGTGCCACCTAGCGTCTTACAATGGTCATCATGTTTACTTCTGATGAAGCATCAGTCACGTTGGGCAGGCAGAAAGGTGCAGCAGTGCTTCTGCATCAGTTCATTCTACATTAGTCTGAGCAAAGCTGTGTGGCACACAGAGAGGATTTGGGGGTAGATGATGGTTGGAAAGATATACTATTGATAAAGGAGATAGAACTGTCTAGACAATTTTCTGTAGATGATTCAAAAAGAAGGGGAATTTTGAGGACATAGCCAAAGCATTTGAGGCAGAAGTGGTTGCATGCAGACCACTCAGTGTCGTTAAGATGATGTCCATTTTGCTGTTAATTCTTTGATTAACAACTATGATATTTTAGTGGAATAATGTGAACAACAATTTGATGAGGATAATGATCCTGTCCATAAATTTTACTTAGAGAAGCTAACAAAGCCAGAACTACATTACAATACAATTACATTTACAGTTTTAAACGATATCCTATCTGAACTAGCAGACATGTTTAAAATTCTTTGGAGAAGTTTGCTTTCACCAGTTAGGGCCTTTCAGTTTGCAAAAGCAAAAGTTAACAAACTGAAATCACAGTATCTTGGAGAGAAACAATGAAACTACAATGAAGAAGCAAACTATTTGATTTGTTAATTTCAGCATCCAGTTGACACAGAATCGATAATTAAATTAATTTGGCAGATGTGAAAAACTGGACAGTAGTTTTCCTGCTCAGTGTTTGACAAAGGCTGTTTTTCAACATGTGCAAACTTACATAACATTATATTGAATTTATTATAATCAAACAACAATCCATACAAGCAAGTGAAATTTTACAAAACTAGGTTCAAATCAGGTCAACCCCCCACCCATGAGAAAGAGAGCTATGCCAACATAGTGAAAATTTAATAGTAGAAAAGCAAGTAAATAAAAACAATAAAAAGGGAAAGTGAATCTGCTTCCTCAATTTAAATGCTTATTCTAAATTACTATTAATTAGATACTGTCAGGTTTTTAAAAAAGTTTTGCACAGATCCTCTAAGTGAGCATTTAATTTTTTTTCCAATTTCAAGTAGTATATAACATCGGTTACACAATGACTGAAAAGAGGTAAGTTAGGATTCTTCCAGTTGAGTAAGATAAGTCTACATGCTAATAGTAAAGTAAAGGCAATTATAGTTTGTTTGTTCTTCTCCATTTTAAACCCATCTGGAGGTACACCAAACACAGCTGTTAGTGGATTAGGAGGGATTGTGACATCAAAGCTGTCTGAAAGGCATTTAAAGATTTTGGTGCAAAATGATTTTGATTTGGTGCACGCCCGAAACATATGACCCAATGAGGCTGGAACTTAATTGCAACATTCACAGGTTGGATATTGCCCTGGAAACATTTTGGACAATTTTAAACGAGATAGATGTGCTCAATAGATGATTTTAAGTTGAATAATTGTATGCTTTGCACATATGGAGATAGATTGAATTCTGTGCATTGCTGCCTTCAATTCCTTTTCTGAAATGTTGAATGAGAGATCCTTTTCCCAATGTACTATGGGATTATTGAAAGGGAGGGACTTTAAAATGTTTTTAAATGTTAGGGAAATGCTGTCTGAGTCCTCAAGTCTGATCAATATTTTTTTCCGGAGTAGAAGTAGTTGGTAGGTGAGGAAAGTCGGGCAGGTTTTGTTTAACAAAGTTTCTAATTTGGAGGTAGTGAAAGAAATGTGTTGCTGCAAAGTTAAATTTGGAGTATAATTGTTCATAGGATGCAAAAACGTTGTCTATTTACAGATATCTAAGTGATTTAATCATGAATCTTTTCCAGACATTAAAAGCTGCGCATGTCTGAGAGGGAGGAAAAAGGTGGTTATCGTGCAAAGGTGCCACAGATAAAAGCTTCTCTGTCTTAAAGTACTTCCTGCATTGGTTCCATATTGTGAAGCACAATTGGGTGATTATTATATTGGTGATAACTTGTATTTACTGGGGTACAAAGCAAAAAATATAGAGAAATGCTGCAGCATTTCATTTCTATTTCAGACCAAGCCTGTGCATGTTCATCTATTTGTGTCCATGTCCAGATTTTAATAGCATGTATATTTACCACCCAATAATAAAACTGAAAGTTAGGTAGAGCCATGCTGCCTTCTGCCTTTGGTCTTTGTAGGGTTGCCCTTTGGATGCATGGATGTTTTGAATTCCAAATAAATGAGGTTATGATTGAATTTAACTTCTTAAAAAATGATTTGTTGAAGTATATTGGAATGCAATTGAAATAGAAAAGAAGCTTAGGAAGGAAATCCATTTTGACAATGTTAATTCTTCCAGCTAAAGTGAGATGAAGGATAGACCATCTATGCAAGTCTTGCTTAAGTTTTTCCAAGCAGACTTCAAAATTTTGTTGATAAAGAGCTTTATGTTTACTTGTGATGTTTACCCCTAGGTAAAAGGGAAGGTGTCCAATCTAATATTGTGTGCTGGAGAGTTCACCGGAAAGAACACACTTTTATTCAAATTAATTTTGAGACTGGAAATCTTTTGAAATTCTGTAAGTGCTGTTAGGACTGCAGGCACAGTATTTTGTAGATCTGATATATATAGTACCATATCATCTGCATATAGTGAAATTTTCTGTTGAAGTCTTTCTCTAATTCACTTTCTCTCATAAGAATTTTGACACTGAACTGCCAGTGGCTGTATGGTGATTGCAAAAAGCAGTGGTGAGGAGGGGCATCCTTGTCTAGTACCACGTTCTAGTTTGGAGTAGTCTGATATAATATTGTTAATACAAACTGAAGCTCCTGGACTGGTATACAACAGTTTAATCCATGCACAAATGTTGGGACCAAACCCAAATTTTTCCAATGTGGTAAAAAGGTAGTTCCATTCAATTATATCAAATGCTTTTTCTGAACCCAACAATAATTATATCTCTGGGGTGTTAGACTTTGTGGGTGAATACAGTATATTACATTAAACAGGCGATGAAGATTGGATATTAAGTGTTGAAGGAAGAACTTTCTCAATCCTACTGCCTTGGACTTTGGGGAGTATCTTAACATCGTTATTCAGAAGTGAGATTTGTTTGTATGATGCACAATGTAATAAGTCCTTATTTTGCATAGGAAACATGGTAATTAATGCTTGGAAAAAAGTTTGAGGTAGAATTTTATTGTCTCTAGCTTCTGTAAATGTTGCTAATAAAAGAGGAGTTAATAAGAAGTTAATTAAGAATATTTTATAAAATTCAGCAGGGTAACTATCAGGTCCTGCTGCTTTCCCGCTCTGAAGTGAGTTCATAGCATCTAGTAATTCTTATAGTGCCAGAGGTTTGCCCAATTCTTCTGCAATGAGAGTATCTATATTATATTATATGAGAGGAGCGCCGAAGGGGACTGTACTTTCTCCGGTCCTGTTCAGCCTATATATATCGGACTTCCAATACAACTCTGAGTCCTGCCACGTGCAAAAGTTCGCTGACGACACTGCTATTGTGGGCTGCATCAGGAGAGGGCGGAAAGAGGAGTATAGGAACCTAATCAAGGACTTTGTTAAATGGTGCGACTCAAACCACCTACAACTGAACACCAGCAAAACCAAGGAGCTGGTGGTGGATTTTAGGAGGACCAGGCCCCTCATGGACCCCATGATCATCAGAGGTGACTGTGTGCAGAGGGTGCAGACCTATAAATACCTGGAAGTGCAGCTGGATGATAAATTGGACTGTACTGCCAATACTGATGCTCTGCGTAAGAAAGGACAGAGCCGACTATACTTCCTTAGAAGGCTGGCATCCTTCAACATCTGCAATAAGATGCTGCAGATGTTCTATCAGACGGCTGTGGCGAGCGCCCTCTTCTATGTGGTGGTGTGCTGAGGAAGCAGCATAAAGAAGAGGGACGCCTCACTCCTGGACAAACTGGTGAGGAAGGCAGGCTCTATTGTAGGCACGGAGCTGGACAGTTTGACATCCGTGGAAGAGCGACGGGCACTGAGCAGGCTCCTATCAATCAATAATGGAGAATCCACAGCATCCACTGAACAGTGTCATCTCAAGACAGAGGAGCAACTTCAGCGACAGACTGCTGTCACTGTCCTGCTCCACTGACAGACTGAAGAGATCGTTCCTCCCCCACACTATGCGACTCTTCAATTCCACCTGGGGGGGGGGGTGCTAAACGTTAAAATCATACAAAGTTATTGTCTGTCTGTTATACCTGCATTGTTATCACTTTTTAATTTAATATTTTTCTTTATCAGTATGCTGCTGCTGGAGTATGTGAATTTCCCCTTTGGATTAAAAAATCTATCTATCTATCTATCTATCTATCTATCTATCTATCTATCTATCTATCTATCTATCTATCTATCTATCTATCTATCTATCTATCTATCTGTCTGTCTGTCTGTCTGTCTGTCTGTCTGTCTGTCTGTCTGTCTGTCTGTCTGTCTGTCTGTCTATCTATCTATCTATCTATCTATCTATCTATCTAGTTGTGGTATCTGTAATGCATCCAAAAACATGTAAGGTTGTGTCTTGTCTTCTTTAGTCTGAGTAGAATATAAGGCCTTATAGTAGTCTCTAAATGTGTGCATTATATTTTTATGGTCAATGAGTTTGCTTCCGTCTGTGTTGGTAATTGCTGGGATTGCATTGACAACTTCCTGCTTGTAGATTTGTAGAGCTTAAATCATATCAGCCTTCTCTCCATGTTCATAGTAATGATGTCTTGGTTTAAAAATTAGTTGTTCTGTTTTTTTTAGTTGTCAAGAGGTTGAGTTCTGTATGCAGTACCTGTCCTTTACTAAGAAGTGCCACATTTGGACAACTGGCATGTTCTTGATCTATTCTGCTAATTTCACTGATTAGCTCTGATAACATCTTGGTTTCTGATTTATTTTTGTGGGAAAGATATGAGATAATCTGTCCTCTTAAGAAAGCCTTCAGAATTTCCAGAGTATTCCTGCAGAGACCTCTGAGGATATATTTGTCTCTAAAAAAAAATTGATTTGCTTGGATATAAATTCTGTACAGTTCTCGTCTGCTAATAAAAGTGGGTTAAGATGCCAGCTGCGAGATGAGTATGTGGGGCAAAGTGATTTAAGCCCCATGATCAAAGGGGCATGGTCAGGGATAACGATGGCGTTATACTTACAAGATTTAATAGTGGGCAAAAAATTGTTATCTATTCATTTGATCTTGAACAGATGAAGAGGCTTGGAAATAGATACTATGCTCTTATGTAGAATGACAATAATATCTTCCAAAAAGACCTCTGTAAGTACTATCCTGATTTTAAATTGCTTATTAATGACAAATTGAAAAACAGAATAGTTGAGACATTTGCAAATGTTGTTGTATTTACGAAACAGCAAGATCAATTTCATGACTTATTTTTGCTTTTGGATATTTGTGGCACATTACAGGCTTCAAGTGCTGATTGTGAAGGAGGATTTAGCCTCACGAACAACATAAAGACAAACATTAAAAACAGATTACATTCAGAGCATCTGGATCATTAAATGAGAATAAAGCACTTTTTAAATTCTGGACAGACTGTAAATGTTGATAAGGTCTACAGCTTTTGGAAAACAGAAAGGAGAAAAAAAGAATATATTGGAATTCTAATTAAAATACAGTGAATTGAAATTTAAATCTACACAATTTTGAATAATTGATGTATTTATTTTCATGTACTTTACTTTTTAGGTTATTCATATTCAAAATATACAAAAGGTTACCACTATACATGGAAGATATTCAATTTTAAATATTTAGAAGTACAATTTGAAACTTACTGCTCGTAAGTTGTCAGATTACATAAATTATCACTCATGCAAAAATATTTTTGCAAATTTCGAATCATTTCTTAGAGGGAAAATTGTAAGGCAAAAGTGGAAAATCATAAGTAATATAAATTAGGATAAGTGTGGAGACATTTGAGAAGATGTGGGGAGGGTAAAAAAAAAATTTTTCATATAATTCAGGACAAGTTCATCCAAAAATGTAAAAGCAGTAAGAAATAAAAAAAACCTGAGGTGGATAAATAAGAAGAAGTAAAATTAAGTTACAATGGAAAGGACAGCTGTATAAGCCATATAAGACTAGTGACTTCAGTGCTAACTGGAGGGCACATGAGGCCATGAGAGCAATGGTTAAAAAGGATATTAGGAAGGGTAAAAATTATTTGGAGAAAAGATGACCCAAAGATATACTTACAGTATTTTAGCAGTATAAGAGCAGTCATGGAGAAGGTGAAGAGTATTAGGAATGGTAAAGATGAGCTAAAATATTCAGACAGTGAAACCACAAATGCTTTGAACTTGCTCTCTATTGCAGTTTATATGTATGAAAAAGTCTATAACCTCTGTGGAGGACGGCCAGGGTTCATGCCCAGCCAGGACGTCCCTTCTACTTGTATTCCGGGGGAGCAGCCATGGACTCCTCAATACCTCCCCCGGGACGCTTGGTGGCAGCCTCCCTGGTTAATGATGATACCTCAGTTTCCCACAGAGTTTCATGGGAGATGGAGTTCTTCCCAACCCTGTGGGGACCTGGGATGGCCGCCAGGGGGCGAGGCGGAGATAGTTAAGCCCAGCTGGTCTAATCATTGGGCCCACACGGGAGTGCAATTGGGAAAAGGTGAGCAAGCAACAGGGGCACTCCCAGGAGGGCCATAAAAGAAGCCAGCAACCACCACTCAGGGCCAGAATCGGGAGGAAGAGGACGAGGTGCCTGAGAGGAGTGGTGGTGCCAACGGAAGGATTGCTGTCATTATAAAGAGGTACTTTGGGACTGTGTTATACCTGTGGGGTTCATGGGAAAGATTTATTTGTGTTGATTGCGTTAAGTGCTTGTGGGACTGTGTTGGGCCTGTGGGACACGGGGAAGACGTGCCCCACAGCTGAAGAGAAAATAAAAAGATTTGTGTACAATTTATACGTGCCTCAGTGTGAATCTGTGCCAGGTCGGACGCTTATATAGCGCCTTATTCACACCTCCCAAAATTAACAAGAACTAGTAAGGTTGCACTTAATAAGTGGAAATTGTAGAGGCAGAAGGAATACTTGAATTAAATAGGCTAAAATTTTGCAAATCACCAGGGACCTCATGTATAAATGGTGGGTACACAGAAAAATGTTGCGTTCACGTGTTTCAACGCTCGTATCAAGATGTATAAAAACAAAACTAAACTTGGCGTAAAGCCATGCACATTTTCACGTCCCTTGCGTACATGAGTTCTCTGCTCGGTTTTACAAACTGGCGGCACCCAGCATCAAAGCAGTGCTACTGTTCCTGTGTGGTTTCCCTTTATTTTTTTAGATTCACATTGCTGATGCGGCTTTATCAAATACACTGAAATTAACTGCATGTCATTTATTAGTTTAAGGCATCTGATTGTCATCAACCCATAACCATATAATGGTGCACAGAATGGCCAAACTATTCTAAATACTATAGATGCTTTAACGTTGTCACTGTCAGTACACCACTCAGAGTATTTAACCCACTGTATCTGAGTGTTGGACTCACAGCTCTACAGCAGCTGATCAGAAAGCTCTGCCGCAGATTGTGTCAAGAGAGGGGAGAAATAAAGAGAGTTTCTAAAGAGAATAAAGAGTTTCTAGCACATGCACACAGTCTATTTGACTTTCTCCTATTCGGCAGACGCTTCAGAGCCTTTCTTGTATGGACCTCATGGTTCAGAAACAGTTTCATCCCAAGAGCTACAAATGCACTCAGTCCATCAAGTGCTCCAGTAGAACTGTTTGTACCTATAAGTACAATTGCCTCACTCTAAACTTGCATTACAGTTGTAATATTGCACAGCCTCAGCCACTTATGCTTTCATATTGTACATTTTCACTGTTTATGCTATTATTATTATTGCTGTTATTTTACCATTTTATATGAAAATAAGTTTATGGAGGATATGCATACTGAATCTCATTGTACCATACAATAAAGGAATTCAATTGAGAACGCGTATTTACAGATGATGACGAACTAGGTTCTAAGTCGATTTAGATTTCAAGGCGCTATCCTTGTGGATCTCTTGATATCATTTTAAAGAGGAAATGCATTAAAGTATATATATTACATTATACAGTGTGGAGACTGGCTCGGATACAGACAGGCAGACACACTCATGTCACCCAACACACATTTATTTACAATACTATTTACAATTACGGTGCCACAAACCCCAATCTTCCCCAAAGTCCAGGCCAACCACTCTGCCTCTTCGGACCGCCTCCTTCTCTCTTTCTATCGCCTTGTCCTGCTTCCACCCGACTCCAGCCTCGAATGAAGGGAGGCGGCCCCTTTTATCTGTACGTGAATGTGTTCCAGGTGTGCACCGGCAATCCCGCGGACACACTCCAGTGTGGCGGAAATGCCGGCTGTCCTCCCGGAAGCACTCCGGGTGTTCCCTCTTTTCTTCCCCCCAGCACTTCCTGGTGTGGCAGAAGTACTGGGGTCCAGGGTCCTTCAGGCAGGGGGACGCCCCCGGCGGTGACCACGGGCCCCTACAGGGTTGGGCTTCCAAGCCCTGCACCCGTGGCCCCCAATACAACCAGGGTGGATGCCCCCTCATGGTCTGGAGGAGGAATGAGCCCTCCTCCTGTCTTCCTGGGCGTCCCGGCCAGGCATGAGCCCTGTCCGGGTGCCACAGTGCCCCATCGCCAGTGAAGACACGTCGGTCTGAGCAACATAACCCGTGAAGGCGGTTCAACCCCGAAGTGGGTCCTACTATTTGTCCAGGGTCCAATCCGGCACCCTGAACTCGTTTTTTTCGGCACCCCCTCCGAGGTCTTCTTTTGTGCTGCGCCGCTCGTGCCTTTGCAGCCTCCGCCAGTCACGGGGCTGCCCCATCGCCAGTGAAGAGTCCTCCAGTGCAGTGGTCTGTCCCGGGAGGGCAGTTCCCCAATGAAGCAGGCCCTACTGCGCATCCAGGGTCCATTCCTGCAACCAAAACAGAAAGAGGGGCAGAAGCGCTACCTGGACGCCACCACCTGACATCCCTCTGTGCTGTGCACTGGCAGCGCTCTCCCTTCCTAGCGGCACCCCGCGACTTGCCTGTTTGGCACCTCCTCCGCAGGTTCCCTGCCCATCTGATTGTATCTGACGGGTCCGCTCGCACTGTCGTCTCCTCCACCGGCACTGGAGCTTCCCTCTGCTTCCGCAGAGTATGACCCTTCTCTGGACATGCGCACCCAGCTGCACGTCCCTTCCTATCAGAGGAACCGGCATTCACCCCTCAATTCCTCCTATCACTCTTGGACGCCCCGACGGTCTGGGTCTGCACATGGGAAACGCACAGATCCAAGCCCATCTGCGTCCATACAGAACGACGGGAGACTGTCACAGGCTCAGGGCGTCAGGCGCTAGGACCCAGGGCACTCATCAGCCCCTGTCTTGCCTGCCCTCTCGATGTTGCTCCCCTCGCCTCGCAAACAGCCTGCACCACCGCATCCGCTGTCGGAGATCCCCCTACTCGATACCGTTCATTCGGATCACGGCCAATTTCAGTGGGCTCTCCTTTATGCTGTACGGGGTCGGTTTTAATTACCTTCCCCGCCGTACGATTCCGGCCAAAGGATCCAGTGACACGTCCTTCCACAGCAGCATGCAGCGTCTGTGATGACGCGCCCACCTTCATGGAGTGCACCGAGCATCTGTAACACCGGCGCTGCAGCCTGAAGGAACTCCTCCAAGACACGCAGCACTACTGGCAAAGACAGGAAGTCAGCTGCCGCAGAGCCTACCTGTCTGTCAGCCCCTTGCTTCGACTGCTTCCTGTGGGCCTCCTCCTCCGGCCCAATTGGGTCTCCCCCCGACACGAGACTGGCATTTCTTGGTCCCGCCTCTATACAGTCATTGGCGTGAACCCAAGATACACTGGCCAATCCCGTGCCTGTCACGGGGAGGGACTTCCGTTCCGCAGCCATTTTGGCTCTTCTCCTCCTAGTATGGTGACGAGCTGGCTCTTTGGGTTGCCGTGTCTCCCTTTCCGCAGCCTCTGCTGCTGCCACTTCTTGGAAGCCCCGCAGACCAGCGCGAGTCTGCCACCGACAAGGATCCGGGCAGCTCCTGCCTGCTAAAAATAGAACACACACGGCCCCACAGGGCCGGTTGCCGACAAGCAGGGCACTCACCTCACGGTCCCGTCTGTCCGGGGAAACGTCCCCGGCTTGGCCTCTCTCAACACCGCGCCGTCCCGGGCGCCTTCCGCAACAGCACGCTCCCTGGAGCCCACTGCACCCAGGTAAGGCCCGTCGATGTTTCGCCGCACCAGGAGAGAACCTCGTGACCGCGGTCCGCTGACTATCCGTGGAGCAAGACTTTCTTGCAGGGATGTAGGCACGCCGCTCCAGGCACGTGTGTGGGTGCACCTGCTGCGCCGAGCCATCCACAAAATTATTTTATTCTGGGGTTCCCCGCCTTGGAACAGGCGGATCATCCCATCTGGGATGCCATTGTGGAGACTGGCTCGGACACAGACAGGCATGTCACCCAACACATGTTTATTTACATTACTATTTACAGAGTCTTGTGCCACACAGCCCAATCATCCCCAAAGTCCAGGCCAACCACTCTACCTCTTCGGACCGCCTCCTTCTCTCTTTTTATCAACTTATCCTGCTTCCACCCGACTCCAGCCTCGAATGAAGGGAGGCGGCCCCTTTTATCTGTACCTGGATGTGTTCCAGGTGTGCACTGGCAATCCCGCGGACACACCCCACTGTGGCAGAAATGCCGGCTGTCCTCCCAGAAGCACTGCGGGTGTTCCCTCTCTTCTTCCCCCCAGCACTTCCTGGTGTGGCGGAAGTACTGGGGTCCAGGGTCCTTCAGGCAGGGGGACGCCCCCTGGTGGTGACCACAGGCCCCTACAGGGTTGGGCTTCCAAGCCCTGTACCCGTGGCCCCCAATACAACCAGGGTGGATGCCCCCTCACGGTCTGGAGGAGGAATGAGCCCTCCTCCTGTCTTCCTGGGCGTCCCGGCTGGGCATGAGCCCTGTCTGGGTGCCACAACAGATACATTTTAAACTTAGAGCTGATTGTTTGGCGATTGGTTATTTGGAGAAAGAAAATGAAGGACAGGAATCAGGGGTTAGTATGTTTGAAAGAGACAGTACTGCTGCAATAAATTATTTTATTGAGGGTCGTGCACAGGGCAGCAAGCATCTTGCAGGAGGCAGGAACAATCTCTGGAAGGGGCGCCAGCTCGTCACTACCACTGAGTCAATGTGCCTCAATGTTTTATACTTGCTTTTATTTCTGTCATCATGAAAATTATATTGAGTATACATCTTAGTATTTAAATTGTTCAGAGAGCTGTAACATCATGAATGTAATGTATTCTGTGTCCTGTAGGCGTGAGGGAAAGCACGTTTAAGAAGCATGTACTGATTCACACACATAGTACATAGAATACGAAGCATTTAATGTGCTACTTTAGTTACAATGACATTTGAGAAACTATTAAATGATTTTAAGATGAAGTTTATGATGTTCTACTTTAACGACAAAGTAAACTACGTGATTAAAGTGGAAATTTTGACCTTTTTTTCACACTGTGTCCCAGATTTTTTCTTTTTTCTGTATCCTAATATGACACTCAGACGGTGGGCTACGACTTGCCTTTTCATGGCGACTTTAATATCTGACCACTTCTTATTTATTTCGGGCACCAACAAATATTAAGTTTTTCCTTGCCTCTACTTGGTATTTGCTGAAATTCTTCATTTTTCCCATGCTTTTGCCAATGTCTTTGCACATAACCTAAAACATAAGGGGCTATTTATATTGATTTGCATATTGAAAGAGGCGCAATTCTGGGTGGAGTCAGGGTGGAGCAACAGCCGTGTGCACGAGTGTTACTTTTCACACAGACTGAGATTTATAGAGCGGAAGAACGTGGAAGTTGGCGTATGCACAGATTTTAGCATCTGGATATTTTGGTGCATACACACATTTCCACTTTTGACTGTATGCCTTTTTTTGTGTGAATTCTACGCACGGCATTATGCATGAGGCCCCAGAACTAGATACTGTAACATTTATTCTCAAGTACATAAAGACGTTTGTGAGTAAATATATAAACACTTGGCACACATTTTTTAAAACTTTCTGTGCACTGGGGAATTCTTAAAGACAGGAGATTAGCAAATATAATCATGATGCTTAAAAAGAGTGATTGGGCTGATCCAAGTATAGACTAGTAAGCTTAATATGCATCACAGGTAAATTAATCCATCTATCCAACCATCCTCTTCCGCTTATCTGAGGTCGGGTCGCGGGGGCAGCAGCTTGAGCAGAGATACCCAGATTTCCCTCTCCCCGGCCAATTCTTCTAGCTCTTCTGGGAGAATCCTGAGGCATTCTCAGGCCAGCCGGGAGACATAGTCCCTCCAGTGTGTCCTGGGTCTTCCCCGGGGCCTCCTCCCAGTTGGACGTGCCCGGAACACCTCACCAGGGAGGCATCCTGATCTGATGCCCGAAACATCTCATCTGACTCCTCTCGATGCGGAGGAGCAGCGGCTCTACTCTGAGCCCCTCCCGGATGACTGAGCTTCTCACCCTATCTTTAAGGGAGAGCCCAGACACCCTGCAGAGGAAACTCATTTCAGCCGCTTGTATTTGCGATCTCGTTCTTTCGGTCACTACCCATAGCTCATGACCATAGGTGAGGGTAGGAACATAGATCAACTGGTAAATTGAGAGCTTTTCCTTACAGCTCAGTTCCTTTTTCACCACGGCAGACCCATGTTCCACGCCGCACCGATCCGCCTGTCGATCTCACGCTCCATTCTTCCCTCACTCGTGAACAAGACCCTGAGATACTTGAACTCCTCCACTTGAGACAGGATCTCACTCCAAACCCTGAGAGGGCACTCCACCCTTTTCCGGCTGAGGACCATGGTCTCGGATTTGGAGGTGCTGATTCCCATCCCAGCCGCTTCACACTCAGCTGCGAACCGATCCAGAGAGAGATGAAGATCACAGCCTGATGTAGCAAACAGGACAACATCATCTGCAAAAAGCAGTGACCCAATCCTGAGTCCACCAAACCGGACCCCCTCAACACCCTGGCTGCGCCTAGAAATTCTGTCCATAAAAGTTATGAACAAAATCGGTGACAAAGGGCAGCCCTGGCGGAGTCCAACTCTCATTGGAAATGGATTCGACTTACTGCCGGCAATGCGGACCAAGCCCTGACACCGGTTGTACAGGGACCGAACAGCCCTTATCAGGGTGTCCGGTACCCCATACTCCCGGAGAACCCCCCACAGGATTCCCCAAGGGACACGGTTAAACGACTTTTCCAAGTCCACAAAACACATGTAGACTGGTTGGGCGAACTCCCATGCACCCTCCAGGACTCTGCTAAGGGTGTAGAGCTGGTCCACTGTTCCTCCTGAATCCGAGGTTCGACTATCCGACGGACCGTCCTCTCCAGAACCCCTGAATAGACTTTTCCAGGGAGGCTGAGGAGTGTGATCCCTCTGTAGTTGGAACACACCCTCCGGTCCCCTTCTTAAAGAGGGGGACCACCACCCCGGTCTGCCAATCCAGAGGCACCGTCCCTGATGTCCATGCGATGTTGCAGAGACGTGTCAACCAAGACAGCCCTACAACATCCAGAGCCTTGAGGAACTCCGGGTGCATCTCATCCACCCCCGGGGCCCTGCCACCAAGGAGTTTTTTGACCACCTCGGTGACCTCAGTCCCAGAGATGGGGGAGCCCACCTCCGAGTCCCCAGGCTCTACTTCCTCATTGGAAGGCATGTTAGTAGGATTGAGGAGGTCTTCAAAGTACTCCCCCCACCGACCCACAACGTCCCGAGTCGAGGTCAGCAGCACACCATCCTCACCATATACAGTGTTGACACTGCACTGCTTCCCCCTCCTGAGACGCCGGATGGTGGACCAGAATCTCCTCGAAGCCGTCCGAAAGTCATTCTCTGTGGCCTCTCCAAACTCCTCCCATGCCCGAGTTTTTGCCTCAGCAACCACTGAAGACGCATTTTGCTTGGCCTGCCGGTACCTATTAGCTGCCTCCAGAGTCCCACAGGACAAAAGGGACCGGTAGGACTCCTTCTTCAGCTTGACAGCATCCCTCACTGCCGGTGTCCACCAATGGGTTCGGGATTGCCGCCACGACAGGCACCAACCACCTTAAGGCCACAGCTCCGGTCAGCCGCCTCAACAATAGAGGCACAGAACATGGCCCATTCGGACTCAATGTCCCCCACCTCCTTTGAGACATGGTCGAAGTTCTGCCGGAGGTGGGAGTTGAAGCTACTTCTGACAGGGGGCTCTGCCAGACATTCCCAGCAGACCCTCACAACACATTTGGGCCTACCAGGCCTGACTGGCATCCTCCCCCACCATCGAAGCCAACTCACTACCTGGTGGTGATCAGTTGACAGCTCTGCCCCTCTCTTCACCCGAGTATCCAAGAAATGTGGCCGCAAGTCCGACGACACAACCACAAAGTCGATCATCAAACTGAGGCCTAGGGTGTCCTGGTGCCAAGTGCACATATGAACACCCCTATGCTTGAACATGGTGTTCGTTATGGACAATCCGTGACGAGCACAGAAGTCCAATAACAAAACACCATTCGGGTTCAGATCGGGGGGGGCCATTCCTCCCAATCACACCCTTCCAGGTCTCACTGTCATTGCCCACGTGAGCATTGAAGTCTCCCAGCAGTACGAGGGAGTCCCCAGAAGGTATGCCCTCTAGCACCCCTCCAGGGACTCCAAAAAGGGTGGGTACTCCGAACTGCTGTGCAAACAACAGTTAGGACCCGTAACCCCACCCGAAGGCGGAGGGAGGCTACCCTCTCGTCCACCAGGGTAAACCCCAATGTACAGGCTCCAAGTCGGGGGGCAATAAGTATGCCCACACCCTCTCGGTGCCTCTCACCGGGGGCAACTCCAGAGTGGTACAGAGTCCAGCCCCTCTCAAGGAGATTGGTTCCAGAGTCCAAGCTGTGCGTCAAGGTGAGCCCGACTATATCTAGCTGGAACCTCTCAACCTCGCGCACAAGCTCAGGCTCCTTCCCCTTCAGAGAGGTGACATTCCACGTTCCAAGAGCCAGCTTCTGTAGCCGAGGATCGGACCGCCAAGGTCCCCGCCTTCAGGTAAATTAATGGAAGCAATAATTAAGGATAAGATCAAACAGCACGTGTCTAGAACAGGAGTATTACCAAATATTCAACATAGGTTCAGATGAGAAAGGTTGTGTTTCACTAAATGCTGGAATTCCATAAGAAAGGAACAAAAACATCATAACAGAGGTCATTGTCATTTTTCCCATCCGCTATATCCTAACACAGGGTCACGGGGGTCTGCTGGAGCCAATCCCAGCCAACACAGGGCACAAGGCAGGAACAAACCTGGGCAGGGCGCCAGCCCACCGCAGGGCACACACACACCCAACACAATTTGGGATTGCCAATGCACCTAACCTTTATGTCTTTAGACCGCAGGAGGAAACCAGAGCACCCAGAGGAAAACCAAGCAGACACAGGGAGAACATGCAAACTCCACACAGGGAGGACCCAGGAAGCGAACCCAGGTCTTCTTACTGCGAGGCAGCAGCGCTACCACTGCTCCACTGTGCCACCTCATAAGAGAGGTGCTTATAACATTATCTGTCTTGATTTTCAAAAGGCACCACATGAAAGGTTAGTGACCAAACTAAAAGAAGTGTGTATTGTGGGCACATTGTGTAAGTGTGTACAAAATTAGCTCAAACACAGGAAGGAAAGTATTATGGTGAAGGGAACTTTTTCAGAATTAGATGATGTATTAGTTTTCCTCTGGAGTCAGTGCAGGGCTCTGGTATATACAAACGATCTGAACAAGAATATATTCAGTAAGCTGGTTCAGACCCAGACCCTACTACTGGGTTGTTGGGCTCAATTTCCAATTACAGGATGATGTCCTGTCACAACAGATCTACTGTTTCTTTGGATTGAGAGGAGCTAATTGAGATGGATATTTTTGGAAGCATCTGGGTATTTTCCAGGAAGGTCTGGAAAAGGTTGCTAGGGTTAGTGAGGCCTAGTCAGACTAACTCAGATTGTTGCTCCAGACACATCACCAGGGAGACTGTAAATAAAATGATAACATTGATTATAATGATGATTATTACTTTATAGGTAGACTAAAACATCATTTTTCAGAATTCAAAAAACTGTAATCTCTTCTGTAGTCATCCAGTTGACTCGAAAAAGTAAGTATGCAGTTTTCACTACACATGATATTCTCACATTACTGAGAACATTCCCTGCTGCAGCCCTACAGTAGTCTTCTGTAATTAGTAAAAAACAAATTCTCACCTCAGTTATGCCTCCCACCTCAACCAAATTCCTTGCCTTTCCATAATTTCAGGCACACACAACATAATTGCACTTCAGGAAGAAACTGTCCTGTCAGCACCACATCCTGAAAGGCTCAGAACAAGGAAGCTGAACCTTGAGAACAGACAGCAAAGAGATGCCCCATCATGCTTGGTAAGCCAAAAACAGGAAGTGGAATCAATTATTAAGACAAAACAAAAACATACTTCCTTTAAGCTGTAACCTAGAAGAATGGCATATATTTAAAACAGAAGAAGGGCAACACAATCAAACAGAGGATTCCAAACTGAGAAGAAGACACAAATCAAAAAAGACAGGGACATATTGGTCAAAAATATTAAGTAAAGAAAAACAGTCTTTTAAAAACACTGGTCAAAAACACTATGTCAACAAAATTTCAGGGAAATCTGTCTTTTGAGCTCATCTGAACAGAAGCTTTTGCAAATGACAATGAAACACTTTACTTAGGTTCCCTGTTTAATTTCCCTTGTCCCTACTATTACAGGGCTCTGACATATACTTACAGATACTTATACCCAATATGCTTATTTATTCATTTTCGTTATGGAGTTCTGTAATGGAATAAGGCAACAAAATTACTTTTGCTTTGTATTTTAGTTCATTTGGCTGCTGGCTTTTATGAATAAAGCAGAAGTATATACAGTATATCAATTTGTCCTCTTATCCATTATTATTTCCCTTGTCCCTACTATTACAGGGCTCTGACATATACTTACAGATACTTATACCCAATATGCTTATTTATTCATTTTCATTATGGAATTTTGTAATGGAATAAGGCAACAAAATTACTTTTGCTTTGTATTTTAGTTCATTTGGCTGCTGGCTTTTATGAATAAAGCAGAAGTATATATATCAATTTGTCCTCTTATCCATTCTTAAGATAATATAAGATGCCTCGCACATGATTACTGTTCAAATGTTGAGGCCAAAAATCAGAGTCTCACATTTGAACACGGTAAGCTACTATTCAAAGACTGGACACTGTGAGTCTGTGTTGCAGATTTGAACATGACAATAATTAACCTTTGATTTCTATTTGCATGTAATTACCATACTATACTGGGTTAAATGCACACAGGTAACATTCAACATCTCTCACAGTAACAACTGTAGAACAACTCTGTATATGCTGAACTCTTAATTTCATGGGTGTTAAACGTTTTTGCCATTGTCACACACAAAAGCTTGAGAAACTACTTCTGGGCTCATCAAATGATAATTCCACCCTGAGTCGAGGGTTAGCAATGTCTCCTAATGCCTCTTCTCTTCTTCTGTCTGCAGATCCCATGAGTGAAGTAACAACGATGCCTGACGTCACTTCCAGGTTTTGGTCACCCGAACCCTCCCCTTCTTACTCTGCCATCTCATTACCAGCTCTACCACCATCTTGGATTAGTATAGCATTAGACTTGCATCTGAAAAGCCGATCTTGCATCTAATTTGTCACACCTTTTTGCTATCTTGCCAACAATTTTATTATGTGCCCTAACCCTTTATGATCTTGTTTGTGTTTCATTTACAGTGGCATACTCAAATGGATTTACACTGGAGAAGACTGAACTGGGGGACCTCTCTGTGGTTGTTGCAGCCTGGACAGAGGAGGTACAGGCACAACAGACTTGGTTGGCCAACCAACAGACCCAGTTTGCTGAATTGTTGTGAGGAACAAGCGTTATGTCCCTTCTAGATACTCCTATATGGTCAAAACTGTCACATGCGACTATCTAGTAAAATCTCTCCCTGAGTCTCTCACATGACAGGTGCACAAGCAATCTTGGAAGAATATGGGATCCCTGATAGAGATCTTGGAGTGACATAGGGTGGCTGTGCAAATCAAGTGATCAAAACAGACCAATGATTTCCAGAATCTTTGGATAGAACATGGCCAGAGCTGAGCTGCCGTGAGTTGGAGCAAGCTGCCCAGCCAAAGGACAAATCCCTGCCTCGCTTAGGCTATTTCAAGTGTGGGGAGTTGGGTCACATCATCCCTAATTGTCCTCACCTCAATGAGCCGATGGACTTGAGTTGGGCACAAGGTATCGTGGTTTGACTTCTGCTAACCTTCTGTTCCTTACTTGTACAGGTATAGTTGTTACAAATTAAAATAAAGTGACAGCCCTTGTAGAGTGACATTTCTGCTGTTACATGCTGTTTCATACTGCCACAACAATGGGGCTAGTAAAAAAAAGTCTAACCTCTATTCAAAGGGGAAACTTGATAGTTCAGGTCCACCGCCTGTGTGATAACTTTCCAAGTAGAAGCCTGCATTGTTACGGTGACTGTTATGTGGATCCCTCCTTACCAAGTCATACTGGGCCAGGGTTGATCAAAAAAGAAACAGTGGCATAGCACAGAACTCACCTGTGAAGAAGATGGGCCTGGCTGTGGATGGGAAATCTCAATCCCAAGTTGTCTCAACACCATGTTTTTTCCCGGTTTGAGAGATGGATGATGTGGCCACCCAATATAAGTTGAGTGACATTATACCTCATAAATCTGACATCTCAAAACCTTAGATTATCATTCTCAAACTGATAGTTTAGTACAGTTGCTTAATCAGATGCTCAAACAAATGTTACACAATATATTCAATAAGGATGGGATAAACTGAGATCGGTTACTCCTCCTTGTGTTATTTACCTACAAGTAAGCCCGCAATTCGCTAGCGAATCGGAAATCCAAGAATGGCAATCAGTTTCTGTTCCGTCTGATATATGGATGGATGACATATCATGGAGGGTGGGTGCGTCTGTGGACATGTCATTTAATTCAATACGCATATCTGTACTAAAGCGGTTTCGTTTTGTGAAGACGTGATTCTGTTGCCTTTGCTGACACCGACTGCTGGAATCTATATTACTGGCACAGTGGATTAGAGCAAGTGTAGTGAACAGGTTGTGTTGTTTGGGCGCCACCTACTGACTCTGGGAAGCCTCTGCGTTTGACTGTGGGGCGTGCGCCACGGCGCAATATACGCCTCGGTGGGAAGCCGCTGCGTGATGAAATATCATGGAGGGTATATGTGGTGGTGTGGGCGGTCGCGTCCGGGCGGCTGTACAACCTGGCGTGCACGCTTTACCTCAGGTGTAGTTCACAGGTCGTAGGCATGGTAAAGTTTCCATTTAATTCACTAACCCTATTTGAACTAAAGCGGTTTCTTTGTGTGGGGCGCCTTCGTTCATTGTTTGTATCCATGACTGTACAGGTTGTGTTGTTTGGGCGCTCACAGGTTGTGTTGTCTGGGCGCCACCTACTGACTCTGGGAAGCTGCCGCGATTTGGGAAACCGCTGTGTTTGACTCTGGGGCAGACGCCACGGCACAGCATGTTGTGTTATTTGGGCACCACCTACTGACTCTGGGAAGCCGCTGTGTTTGACTCTGGGGTGGGCACGGCGCGTTTTGGGAAGCCACTGCGTTTGACTGTGGACTCTGGGGCGGGCGCCAAGGCCGCAGTCCACATGCGCCTCGGTGCGTCCGCCATGCATAAATTAACTGTGGTTTAGTAAGATAGATCTGGTAGTCCCACAAGTCTTAACAGGATTTGCACCATTTGAATTACTGTACAGTAGACATCCTTGGGGTCTATTGAATATAATAAAAGAAGGATACTTTAATATATTGCACAATTGCACAATAGATTTAACAAAATTCATCCCATTATAAAGGAGAATAAGGAGCATGTGAAAGCAGCACAGGCCCAGCTATATAACCATTGCACAAACGTCTGTGAGTTCAATCTTGGTAACTGGGCATGGTGTTCAACCCCACTTCTCACATACTGGCCCATTGGAAAAAGTTTTGGTTGACTTTGTAAAACTAACAAATCAACATCCAACCAAATGGTTTTACCATGTCAGTTTGCTGAAACCATGTAAGCAACAGAATCCTGATCCACACTCAGGTCAGTCACAGTTATTTTTTGCCCTTAAGGAACAACTCAATTGTGGGCCTAATTTGACACCACAATAATGAAGGGAGCTGGAATCAGCCATCCTGTCTGTCCCTTAAGTAGTGGTTAAAAAAAACTGGGTTGACCTTTCTTATTGCCCACAATGTTATTACTAAACCAGGAGTAATTGTCAGAGAACACCTATATAGACTACCAGAAGCAAAGCGAGCAGAAGTGGAGTTTGAAAACCAGTGAATACTAGACCTTGGTGTTATATTGTAGAGTTTTAGTCCCTGGTCTAGCCCTGCCATTTTGGTCCTAAAGCCCAAAAACAGTTGAGGCTTTTGCAGTGATTTCTACCAGCTTAATCAAGTTTACTGATATCCAATGCTGGGAGTAGACAAACTCTTCAAGTGACTGAGAAAATAAGATCAAATTAAATTTGTCAGATCACACATGACATGATCACACACACATGACATGACATTCTTCTAACAGAATCTGGCAGGGAAAAAAACATTTAGCACCCCCAATGAACACTGGAATACCACGTGTTCTCATTTGGATGGCACAGGCCACCAGCCATATTCTAGCTTCTACTGGATAAAGTGCTATGGCCTCACAATTCCAATAGTGCTGCCTACCTCAATGATATAGTCATCTATTCTGGTATCTGGGAGGAGCATTTATGGCATGTTCGAGCTGTGCTTCTAACACTATGCAAAGCCAATTTTGGATAAATCGAAGAAGTCTCACAGAGGCCAAATACTTAGGCTATATGGTATTGTCTGACATCAGTGCTCCAAAGTGAATGCCATTTTAAAAAGAACTCCATTCATGAACTGAGTGGCAAATTTAGGCTTTCTTGAGGCTAGTGGGGTACTACAGTTAGTTTGTGCCTTAGTCAGTCAGTCAGTCATTGTCCAACCTGCTATATCCTAACACAGTGTCACAGGGTCTGCTGGAGCCAATCCCAGCCAACACAGGGCGCAAGGCAGGAACAAATCCCTGGGCAAGGCACCAGCCCACCGCAGGGCACAAACACACACACACCAAGCACACACTAGGGACAATTTAGGATCGCCAATGCACCTAACCTGCATGTCTTTGGACTGTGGGAGGAAACCGGAGCACCCGGAGGAAACCCATACAGACACGGGGGAGAACATGCAACCTCCACGCAGTGAAGACCTGGGAAGCAAACCCAGGTCCCCTAAGTGCAAGGCAGCAGCGCTACTACTGTGCCACCGTGCCGCCCAGTTTGTGCCTTACTTCTCTGAAATAGCCAAGCCTTTGATTAATTTAATAAAAAGCAGGCTTTTAACATGGTGGTATGGGGTGAAGAAGTATAGGCTGCATTTCATGAACTGAACCAGTCCCTTATGGCATCACCTGTTTAAATGCCTTCTGACTTCTCTGTCTTTCATTCTCCAGAGTGACACTTAAGACACAGGTCTAGGTGGTGTGCTGAACACCCGGTGATGTACCTGAGCTGGAAAATATAGGAACTAGGAGACAAGGTATGCGGTAGTAGAACAGGAGGACCTGATGGTTAAATGAGCCATTCAATAGCTGTGATAATACCATCTTGACTGTGAGTTTATCTTTGTCATTAACCATGACCCACTTCAGTGGAAGGCTTTGTACAAGGAGTCAAATCTTTGTGTTTACTAGATGGTTTTTGGATCTCCATCTGCCACACCTCCTCTCTCGGGCATATGAACTCTTGGTTTAGGCCCCCCGACCTGATGGATCTGGACTAAGGAGGTTCATGTCACACAAGTTTGCTTGGGACTTGGACTCACATATAAAAAGACAATCTCTGACTGAACATGTCAAAAAGTTATATTATTTTACCAACAATTATATGGGGAATTATATAACCTGCCACAACTCTTTATGAGTTTGTGTTTCATTTACACTATCACTGATATTATACATTGCTTATGTAGTAAGTGCACATAACTTTTCAAGAAGAGTAATATAATTGGGGTACACTTTGCAAAATGTGACAACAATGACATTTACAGTTAGGTCCATAAATATTTGGATAGAGACAACTTTTTTCTAATTTTGGTGCTGTACATTAACACAATGAATTTTAAATGAAACAACTCAGATGCAGTTGAAGTGCAGACTTTCAGCTTTAATTCAGTGGGGTGAACAAAATGATTGCATAAAAATGTGAGGCAACTAAAGCATTTTTTTAACACAATCCCTTTATTTCAGGGGCTCAAAAGTAATTGGACAATTGACTCAAAGGCTATTTCATGGGCAGGTGTGGGCAAGTCCGTCGTTATGTCATTATCAATTAAGCAGATAAAAGGCCTGGAGTTGATTTGAGGTGTGGTGCTTGTATGTGGAAGATTTTGCTGTGAACAGACAACATGCGGACAAAAGAGCTCTCCATGCAGGTGAAAGAAGCCATCCTTAAGCTGCGAAAACAGAAAAAACCCATCCGAGAAATTGCTACAATATTACGAGTGGCAAAATCTACAGTTTGGTACATCCTGAGAAAGAAAGCAAGCACTGGTGAACTCAGCAATGCAAAAAGACCTGGACGTCCACAGAAGACAACAGTGGTGGATGATCGCAGAAGCATTTCCATGGTGAAGACAAACCCCTTCACAACAGCCAACCAAGTGAACAACACTCTCCAGGGTGTAGGCGTATCGATATCCAAGTCTACCATAAAGAGAAGACTGCATGAAAGTAAATACAGAGGGTGCACTGCAAGGTGCAAGCCACTCATAAGCCTCAAGAATAGAAAGGCTAGATTGGACTTTGCCAAAGAACATCTAAGAAAGCCAGCACAGTTCTGGAAAAAACATTCTTTGGACAGATGAAACCAAGATCAACCTCTACCAGAATGATGGCAAGAAAAAAGTATGAAGAAGGTGTGGAACAGCTCATTATCCAAAGCATACCACATCATCTGTAAAACATGGTGGAGGCAGTGTGATGGCTTGGGCGTGCATGGCTGCCAGTGGCACTGGGACACTAGTGTTTATTGATGATGTGACACAGGACAGAAGCAGCCGAATGAATTCTGAGGTGTTCAGAGACATACTGTCTGCTCAAATCCAGCTAAATGCAGTCAAATAGATTGGGTAGCGTCTCTTGATACAGATGGACAATGACCCAAAACATACAGCCAAAGCAACCCTGGAGTTTATTAAAGCAAAGAAGTGGGAAAATTCTTGAATGGCCCAAATCAGTCACCTGATCTTAACCCAATTGAGCATACATTTCACTTGTTGAAGACTAAACATCGGACAGAAAGGCTGACAAACAAACAGCAACTGAAAGCCGCTGCAGTAAAGGCCTGGCAGAGCATTAAAAAGGAGGAAACCCAGCATCTGGTGATGTCCATGAGTTCAAGACTTCAGGCTATCATTGCCAGCAAAGGGTTTTCAACCAAGTATTAGAAATGAACATTTTATTTCCATTTATTTAATTTGTCCAATTACTTTTGAGCCCCTGTTAAAAATGCTTTAGTTGCCTCACATTTTTATGCAATCGTTTTGTTCACCCCACTGAATTAAAGCTGAAAGTCTGCACTTCAACTGCATTTGAGTTGTTTCATTTAAAATTCATTATCGTAATGTACACAACCAAAATTAGAAAAAAGTTGTCTCTGTTCAAATATTTATGGACCTAACTGTATTTCTATAACACATTTTCATACACAGAATGCAGCTAGTACTGCTTTAAAAATGTCAAAGAAATAGTCACAAAAAAGAAAAACAAGTTAAATTAACTAAAAAATTAATAAGTAACTGCGGTGAGCTGGCGTCCTGCCCGGGGTTTGTTTCCTGCCTTGCGCCCTGTGTTGGCTGGGATTGGCTCCAGCAGACCCCCGTGACCCTGTATTTAGGATATAGCAGGTTGGATACTGGATGGATGGATGAATAAGTAACAAAAGTAAATAAATACAAGATTACATAAGACAGATATGTAATTATTAGAAAAGTATATTCCTTATAAATAATACGGTATTCTAAGACTTTTGCGAAGTTTTGAGTTTATTCAAAAAATTTTGAGCTTTGAACTTTTAAAATTCAAATGCATCAGTCACAGAATCTAAATTCTAATTATGAAGAAACGCTGATTACATTTATGCCTTTATTAAATTACTATGATAGATTTGCAATACAAAATGAACAAAATTATGAATAATAAACTTTAGGGTGTTGAACATTACCAGTGGTGTCTCTACATTAAGGGCAACTAGGGAACAGTCCCTCATCTCCCTGAAGATGGCACCATTCTGCATAAATTAAATAATAGTAATATCACCTCAGTAATTCAAAATGTGGTTACAGTTTTTCTCAACTGCTCTGATACATTTTATAAAACAATGCACCATTTTCTCAAAATTATGAACACAGCTCTTTAATTACACCCCAAGGTGCACAAACCTCAAACTTTGCAAGGCAGCACAATCTTGTAATTAATCCAAGTAAATCAAACTTTGCCCTATAATTGGACACACAGATCATGAAATACATATACACACTGCTGAACACTAATATACACTGGCAACCAACTCAAAATAAAAACCTGCCGTGGCACTGAATAAACAATTATGTATAAATACGACCAGGGACTTGCACAAAGACCTCCTGACCAATGATGTTCGTGTAACAGCTCTTTGCTGTTATTTAGTGAGACTGAAGCCAGCCTTGTCTATTACTGTAAAATCAGCTTGTGGGGTGTTCTCGCAAGTGAATGTCAAATAATTCTCAATAAAAGGATGTGATTGTATAAAGAAATAAATCAAAGTGTATAGAAACACAATACACAGTAAATCATTACACTGTAGTAGAACTGTAATACAATATACAGTATTACAGTACTATACATGTGAAAGTAGGCCATCTACTGTATATCACTTACTATTAGACTTACTTACACATATTCTAACTGCTGCTGTTTCACTGTGTCTGATATTCTATCTGATATTCCTTTCAAAAGGAACATGGTGTTCTTGCTTCATCCGGATTCTGTATATTTAAAGACATGGTCAATGGCTCCAATGCTGATTCTTTTTTTTTTTGTTCTTTATTTCGTCTTATATGATTTCTTGTATTAGAAATTTGTTAGTTTTCGCATACCCCTTGGGGTCAGAGATTGTACAGCGCCCCTGGAGCAATTACAGGTTAAGGGTCTTGCTCAAGGGCCCAGCAGAGTAGGATCTCTATTGGCAGTGACGGGGACTCGAACCGGCAACCTTCTGGATACCAGCGCAGATCCTTAGCCTCAGAGCCACCACTCCACCCCATTCTATACATTTCATGAAAGACATCCTGATTCTTGTACAATCCTGGATCAAATTTCTTGATGACAGATTGTATTGTTGCCAACCACTATGTTTACAATAGTCATCTCCTTCTCAGCTGACAACAGCCGTGGTCTGCCTCCAATAGGCCTTCTCTCAGTTCTACCATAAATAGTAATGTGAGTGAAATATGAGAACTACAGCTTCCTGGGATATGTGATAAAGTGTAGCATTGCAAAGCACTATGTACAGCATATGGCACAGTAATGTATTCTTACAATTAGTCCACTGATACATACTAACTTTGCACAATACATTCTGCAGTATGGTAGCAGTTAGACGATTGATTTTTACATCTATAGTAGTAACTGGCCTGTTTTCTTGTTTCAATATCCTGATTGCTGAGACAGTGAATCTACTCAAATTTGTCTTGAGTCTTTCATCAGCCACTGTCATGGACATGCTATGAACAAGAACATGGTCCACCAAAGTTGCCCATATCTTATACAATACAAAAGTAATTCCCCATCCTCATTCTCTTCCACAGTATCCTCTTATTGTTCTTCTAATATTGGCATTCATTGTTCCAAAGTAAACCTGCTGCTTATTCATCCCAAGATTCTGAATTATGTATATATTTACGTATGTATGTAATTATGTATGTATGACTGTAGTATGTATTATGGATGTAACTTTGGTGTTTACACCTAGAGAGTTGTGTGTTTATTGAGTTCAGGTTTGAATAATTTGTGTTAATTGTATTGGGTTGTAATGCTTTCTAACAAGGATATTGCCTTACCTATGCTTTGTAGAGGGATCTGTGTATAGGTTTTGCACAAAAAGCTCAACAAATGTACAAAATGTGTTGAAAACAGAGAATTGTGTTTAGAGTTTTGGGAAACGTGTTTCTTTTGGCAACTGAAGAAATAGTTTGAGTTATACGGCTGATAGAAATCAGTCTTAGTGTCTAAGTGATTTGGAAAAACTGTAAAATGTGTATAAATAAAACATGTATAAATATTTGTCTAACTCACTTTAGTCATCATAACCAATTTTTTTCAGTTTTTCATAATATGCTCATTGCACAGTGGCTAGGACTGCTGCCTCACAGCTCCTGAGTTAAAATACAAAAAAGAGATCTGGTTACACCAGTGAAACTGTGCTCTGTGAAAAAAAAAACATGAAAATAAAATTATATGACTCAGTTCTCAAGAGATCCCTTTGGTGAACTAATAATTACAAAACCTATAACTGACTTAATTTCATATATAACAAAATGTTTATAGTCAGACAGTCAAGAAGATAACCATAAAAGAATCTTACCAGAGAGGCTAATAAATCTGACATACTGATATATTAGAGGCCTATAATTAACAGTTTCTTATAGCAGGCCTTGCATCCTGAAGACAAATATTTCAGAATTATAACCAATAATAAATGAGCTAATGGATGGATGAGTTTTATTATTAGTAAATGGACTGATGAGTTTTAAAAATGCAGTAATTATGTAAATCTTGATTTACTGTATGGTCATATTTCACTGTTTAGAGACAGCCTCTCTTAAACAAAGTACCCTACTTTTGGCCAGTGACCACATAAACCATTGATTTTTTTTGTTTCTTTCACTAATGTGCTTTTAATGATGCCTCTTTTAATGAAGACCATTTGCAGATTCAACTAGAGAAGAGCAAATGTTCAGTAAATCAAATGAAATCTAAAATAAATTTTGAAATAAAAAAAAACAATTAAGAACAAAATGTTTGCAAAACATTTTGCACATAATTGCAAAAAAATATATTTATATTGTTTAAAGAATACAAGGTTATTGCCAGTCCCTGCCCCAACTTAAAGTAAAAATGCATTTTCATTATCAAAATATCTTTTAATGCCAACACAACTTTAAATAAATGCTACAATTTTATAAAATGTAGTCTCAATGTCACTATGGTCTACTGGTTATGGTGTTGAACTATAAGCTTCAAGACTGCAAGTTCAGTCCTTGGATCTCTCTTACTATATGTGAGTCAACTCTTTATGTAGCTTTATGCTTATCAAACAACTTGTACTTGTGCATACTATGGAAATGTGCTATATGATGTACTGTAGATGCCCCAGAGGAAGGCTGGGTGTCCCGCACAGGGCAGATGTGGAATATTTACATGGCCAGGATGCCATAATGGAACAATGGACTAGAAGGAGGGCAGTACCAGGCCAGGACGCCTTATGATTTCCTTCCTGATTGGCCATGTCACATCACTAGAAGAGACCACACTGCCTTTTCTAGGCGAGTCAGAGCTGGGAGATGTTTTCTTGTTCCAATATCCTGATTGAAGGCAATTTGGAGGAGTAGTAGTGCAGTGGAGAGAGAGGAAGAGTGAAAGAAGGAGAGATGACTTTTTAATTGTTTGTACAAGGTATTCTTGTAATAATAAACCCTTTTATTTGAATCCAAGACTCGTTTGTTCATTTGTGTTTGGGGCTCAGCGATGCTCCCTAGCCTACACAATGAAAATATGCTTTATTTTATATTGAACTCATTTTGAAATTGTTAATCAGGTAAGCTTTAGTGCTTATTTGTTTTCATTCAAAGACTACAGGAGCGCATTTTAGACTGATATCTAAAGTTTCTTGAGTTATGCTACTGTATGGTTAACAGACAAGCATGTCTCTTGGTTTTGTTAAATTTCTTATGTTTCTTATGTAACTGACTCATGAACCTGAGCTACATTGAACTTAAAAGACATGTGTTCTTAAATTATTTTTTTTAAAGTAGCTTCTATGCCGCATAATTCCTATAAATGAGTCAGTGATAAAAATAATGCAAATCCACAAACTTAGAGAACACCAAACAGGTGGACAAATAAACTGTGTCACAAAGAGACCAGGAGCTGAAGTTTTTCCTTAGTATATACTTAAGTAGCTATTTAATAAAAGTAACAAAAACACAAATAACTTTTCAGAATTTATTAAAATATTCCAGAATACTGATGAAGTATCATGAATAAAAAGGTACAATACAAATTAAATATAATATTGCTAATCATTTTTATGACATATTGTTTGGAGAAAATTTCATCCATCCATCCATTTTCCAACCCACTGAATCTGAACACAGGGTCATGGGGGTCTGCTGGAGCCAATCCCAGCCAACACAGGAACCAATCCCGGGCAGGGTGCCAACCCACCGCAGGACACACACAAACACACCAAGCACACACTAGGGCCAATTTAGAATTGCCAATCCACCTAACCTGCATGTCTTTGGACTGTGGGAGGAAACCGGAGTGCCCGGAGGAAACCCACGCAGACACGGGGAGAACATGCAAACTCCACGCAGGGAGGACCCGGGAAGCAAACCCAGGTCCTCAGGTCTCCCAACTGCAAGGCAGCAGCGGTACCCACTGCGCCACCGTGCCGCCCAGAAAATTTCATATAATAATAATATTAGTCTGCACATAAGTAAACAAAAGACAATATTTAATTATGCAGTCTCACCATTTGTGCATTTTAATGGAAAATATTTGATAAAAAATTATTTTCTGTATCATATTTCTGAGGACATATTTGCCAAAAAGGTCAGCTGGTGTCAGCCAGCTTTTTGAGAACAGTAGTGGAGTGCTAGAAGATCCTCAGATTCATTTGTGTGTACAAACAAAGAGACCTAGAGATCATTAAGAGACATCCAAAAATGCACACACATATATTCTCAAATTGACTAAATAAAATTCAGGTTCACACAGGATCAGAGTTAATCCCACATGGTGGAAAACAACTAGAGAATTAACCAGTTTCATTGTAGGGCATAGATATACACATATACACCAATACCATTATTTGTACATTTCCCATGATGTGAGAGGAAATCAGGAATCAGATCAAATCTCATGCAGTCATCCAAAAATAGATTGATAAACATTTAGAATATATATTGACAGAATAAATAACTAATATTATTTTATTCATGGGCAGTAATATAATATTTCTCTGTTGTAGCTGCCCTGATGGCAACGGTTTTGCAGAAGTAGGACTGTCTTGAGACAGTGGAAAGTCCAGGCCTTACTGGTGAAGGACCTCTTCACTAACCACACTAGATAAGAAATTTCAACTGGAAAACATTAGTTTGATGAACCTACTTTGCCAGCCTTGTTTTCTTCATCTCTTTAGACAGTAGCTGCTTGCCCCAGTGGGCAGGTAATCATCATGCAAGTTTTTCCCCAGGCAAACAGTGCATGATATTTTAGCAGATTTCAGAAGGTTTGCCATTTTACTTGATTCCTTTGTTGTGGAACCCTTTTCAAGATCTGAAGAAAAATATTCATGATGGAAGAAAACAGAAACAAGAAAGCAGTCATAGGCTTTTCCATTTTTAGGGGGAGAAAACAGAAGAAACCAGATACAGAAAGTCACCAAAGAGATTAAAAATGCACCAAATGACTTTCTATAACAATAACTTTTTTTGGGGAATTTAAAATTTATTTCAAGGCAATGAGACTTTACTTTTGGTTTTCCAAGTAAGGAGAATTTTTGATTATTACTACACGTTTACAGAGACAAAGGAACAATTGGTCTTGCAATAAGTAAACAAAGGAAATAGAAATCCTACCAACAGAGGTCAGATTGACATTTCATTTAAAATATCAATAAGAGGGCCATACTCATTCTGAATACGATGCTGAAATCAGCTGTCTAGAGCAATTACATCTTGCCTGAAGAAGGGGCCTGAGTTGCCTCGAAAGCTTGCATATTGTAATCTTTTTAGTTAGCCAATAAAAGGTGTCATTTTGCTTGACTTTTCACTACAAAATGCCTTCAGGTAAAAAAAGGCAATGTAGATAATTCAAATAAAAATAGAAACCCGTAACCACCTGGAGAAGAAAAAATAATAAAAAAAAGTTCAGACCATAGAAAAAAAAACCTGGAAGAAAGGATATGACAGACAACAAATGTTGTTCAAGAAGTCAATGAGGTGATAAAAAGCTTGCAAACATATCAGAAATTATAGATTTTAAATAAATAGATAAAAGAATAACAACAGAAAGAATAAAATAATATTTCAAGGAAAGAACAGCATAGATTCAAAGGGTTCATAGAAGGTCAATATCAACACATGTAAAAAAAATTGATCAAGATATGTGTGTGAATCTAAATAGACGTCACATTCCCAAAGGGAAAGATAAAGTTTCTGTAATAATAATACTGTTGAAGGTTGCCTTGCGCCCTGTGTTGGCTGGGATTGGCTCCAGCAGAACCCCGTGACCCTGTGTTTGGATTCAGCGGGTTGGAAAATGGATGGACAGACGGATGGAAGGAAAAATTAGGAAAAGATTAAGGAAAGCATAAAAAATAAGGAAGGGAAAACACACTTCTCAGTAGAGCAAGGAATGAAAGTTGATTCCATAAATATTGAAATAGCTAGTAAGAGTGAAATTATTTACTGTTTTCTGGAATTCATTATTCCCTGTTTTATAATCATATAAGATCCTTCTAGGAAAACTGGAAAATTCTTTTCACTGAGCAACCAAAAAGAAACATATATCAAGTGTATATTTAGAAACAAGTTTCTAGATGAAAAGACTACTGTAAGAAGCCTAGAAAACCTAGTAAAAGTATAAATAAAAGAACATCATATGGCAAAATGTTAAGCAATAACTATTTCTGTAGACAACCAATGTGAGAAATGTGCATTAGTATCCAGTTCAGTTCATTGTATTCTTTTATAGTACTATTTACTGCAAACAGGCTGAGACTGCTTTCATATGTTTAGAAATCTCTTATTATACTGTATATTTCTCTTCTGGTTCATCCTGCTTCCACTTCAAAACCGGTCCCGCCCACACGCAGCCGACACGGCATTTCTCGATTCCTATTAGTCCTCTTCCATGTCGTGCACTATACTGGCCTACTGAGCGTAATACATCCAACAAGAACTCGAGGTGCTGCCACAACGGTAAAGTAGCTTTACCACCTTTGCGGGAGCCACCTGTGTCTTTACAACAGCTTCTTACACAGCAAACATCAGAAGCTAAAAATTATTGTGAACACATTCGAGAATACAACTCTTCTCTAGTGTTTGCTTCCATGGGTGCACAGATAACTCAACCTCCTGGCCACGGATCATACCATTTTTAAATACACGGGCAAATTTATCACCAAATCTCTCCACTATACGCTAACACTTCTACCTCTCCAGGATATGGACAGTTGTATGTTTTTGACACAGCACAAGCTACTGAAGTACGCTTACAAAATAAAGCAAACTCTGCATGCAGCGAAAATGTACTTCTTCAGCTAGATTCCATGCTCAGAACCGTCAACCGCTTCGCTAAATCATACAAACACATGCATGAAATCGCTCAGTCCAATCCAACAGCATTCAAGGAAAACCCTAGGCATGATTTACGACGATACAATGCCCCGACATGTCACACCAATGTTGCAGCAACTTTGGTTGGAGAAGATGACGAAACACCTGCATCTATCCCATAGGCAACTCCTGTAAACAGATTTCCATGCTCAATATGAACTGCGATCCTATGGTTTACCCACTTTTATTCCCTTACGGAGATATTGGCTGGCACAAAGATTTACAACATGTTCCCGATAAAAGAACCGCCAAGCGAATAAGGCTTACTCAATGCCAATTTTACGCGTACAGATTAGCAATGAGGAATACATTTAGTATTTTGCACTCCAGCGGCAAACTATTCCAATAGTATGTCATAGATGCGTATGTTAAAACAGAGGGCGTGCGTCTCAACTATCTCAGATTACAGCAACAAGATCTGCGCATGGAACTATTAGACGCAGTGTAAGCAAACGCTGACAATAACAACGTACGTGTAGGCAAAATGATCATACTGTATTACCGTCCACATTTCCAGGAAGTCCAAGATACATGCAACAAAACTATCAGGATGCCATGGCCATAGTATGTAAATTCGGAAAGTCTGATTTACTGTATTTATCACTTTCACATATAATCCTGCTTGGCCGGAAATTCTACATGCACACTGTGTCTTTCAAGAAGTATTTATTTCTTCTTGATTTCTGAATTCCTTTCTCACTGTTTTCCGTTCCTATTCTTACACTGCCGTATGATACGGCGGGCGTCGGCTAGTACAGTATAATTCAATAACAGTAAGGTATCAAATCTTAAAATATTTGCAAGTGTAAAGGCAAAAGTTCAGGGTCAAACAAAGAAAATCATGACAGTACAAAGTGAGTTTAACATAAGAATTGAGATATGTCCAGATGATAGCCAAAGAGAGGATAACAACGTTTCTGGGGAAAATAAATCTTTAGGAGCTCCAACAGTCTTTTATAATAACAGTGACACTTTTGATGTCCTAGGGAAACTGGCCACCTTCTGGGAATTGTGCAATATATTAACCAAAACTTGAAATACATCATTATATAAACTGAAGCTAGAAAAGCCAGGATAAAGAGAATTTTATACAGTGATGGACTTTTTCCCTGACAAGATCTAGAATTCCCATCACACTGATAATGTCATTCCATGGGTAAAATACTACTATAGTTAAAGCAACAGTGACATCAAGAGACACAGCAGGATATTAAGAAGAAACCTAGAATAGAACAGGAGAAGCAACATTTCATAGTGACTGCAAATTTTCATATTTTGTGAAATTAACAAACATTTTTGTCTCATGAACATGATAGTCAGTAGCTCTCACCAAGGCATGATAGACTAAAGTACAGTAATCCCTCGCTATATCGCGCTTGGACTTTCGCGGCTTCACTCTATCGCGGATT
The DNA here is from genome assembly GCF_900747795.2 of Erpetoichthys calabaricus. NCBI lineage: Eukaryota > Metazoa > Chordata > Cladistia > Polypteriformes > Polypteridae > Erpetoichthys > Erpetoichthys calabaricus. The sequence continues at coordinate 190,696,477 of NC_041395.2, forward strand.
TTATATGTAAGCATATTTAAATATATATCGTGGATTTTTTGCAGGTTCGCGGATTTCTGTGGACATAGTGCATAACGGTTGTTTTAATTTTTTACCTGTTAATTAATAATAATTTTAAAACTGAGCCAAATAAAGAGAGTTTTTATCTATTTCAAGAGTGTCAATACATGTTGTTCAGAAGATGTTTAGTTTCAACCTTGCACTCTCATTTCAGGAGTAACAGCTCTACATACATGTTGTAAGCTGGAGCGCTGATCGCACCCTCAGAGGAGACAGAAGCCCCTGGGAAAACTCCTGAAACAGCTGACAGTCTACCTTCATGTTGCTCCTTACCCTTCTTACTTGCGCTATAACGCACGATAAACCTCTCACGCCGTACTCCGCTTACTTAAAAGTATTGTGCAGTGCCTCTCAGCTTTGGAATTGGTTGTTTTGTTTCTCTCTCTCTCTCTCTCTCTCTCTCTCTCTCAGACATTCTCTGCTCCTGGCGGAACTGTCATCTCTGACTTGTCATGGAGCACGTTTAAACTTTTGAAAAGAGACAAATGTTTGTTTGCAGTGCTTTGAATAAAGTTCCTTTTTTCCTACAACCTCCTGTGTCTCTGTGCAAATCTGTGACCCAAGCGTGACAATGTATTAGCTTGCAGGCTTTATCAAGAGACTTAGTCCTTAAGGAATATCTTATACGTCTCATTTTTATTTAGATCTTTTCATGGAATGGGTACATTCACAATAGTGTGGAGTTTTGTCCCTTCCTGTGTTTGGAGGTGAACCTCCTGCGGTTCTCCCAGTCATCCATTTTATCTTTGCCCCTAGGCCATATGACCCAAAGAAAGTTGGGTTAACCTGGACCCTAGCTGCCCTAATGGTGAAGTCTTTAAGTCCTGGATTTTTTATGTTCTTTCAGGTCTTGATCTTCTTAGGTTGGTTTCTGATAATCACTTGGGAAAAGAAAAGTACATGAACAGAGGCATGAAGAGTTCCTTAGATTACCATTGTGCTCCCAGCCCTTATGTCACATCGAGGAGGAGAAGGAGGAGAGACAAACTGTGACATACTATTGTAATAAATGGTGGAGATGACAAAAAAATTTAAAGAATACTTTTATAAAAAAAAAGAAATTGCAACTGTGGTGAGAAATGTTTAGGAAAGCTGAAAAAAAGGAAGAAGTGTAAAAATAAAGATAAAAAATAAAAGTAAAAATAATAGAAGTGCATGAGGAAAAAGAACAACAGAACTAGTTCCAAAGCAGGCATTTAGAAATGTAAATGCATTTTCTTTTAAAAAAAATGCCAAGAAAGAAAAAGTTAAATGAAAGAACAGACCAGGAAGGTGTGTTACAAATAAAAGGAGGATCAGGGAATAACAGCAGAACACTGTAATACTCTGATACTGTAACATCAAAATCAACCTGATAAATAAGCAAAGATGCCCTTGAGATTTTTTAAAAGTAAATTTAGAATAAAATAACACAAAAATGACACATATATGTGAAAATGAACTTTTAGTAAGAGAAATTGCAGAAGCTCTTAAAAGATCAAGTCACCTGGGACAGATGCCTTACTGAAGGAATTCTATGATATCTTTTGGGACCTTATTAAAGAAACTTTATGCAAAGTATTTAAAGTAGTTCTAAATGGAGTCTCCCCCCTAGAAGTAAAAAAAATTGCATTATAAAATTAGTTCTAAGGAAAACTTAAAGAAATGAAACCTAATAGTGCAGTTTATTTTTTAAGATTACAAAAATGAGGCAAATTTTCTAGATATTGTTAAAAAAATGAACATAATGGAATATAAAATTCATAGGAGTATTTAAAGTATTAAACATACGGCATGGAAAGAGCGAGGAAAGTCAGACTGTAGTAAGAAAAGTTTGAAAAAAGTCTTCCTGGAGTGTGGAAACTAAGAAAAAATAATATTTCTCACCAAAAATAATCATAACAAAACAAAGGCACTTAGCAATAATCTACTTGCCACCTAGAAAAATTTTAAATTTGATGAATAATAATTATTCTTATTTTTAGGAGGGGATCTTGTATAATAACTTTTAAAAAAGAAAATGCATTTAAAAAAAGAACTGGGAGGGAAACATTGTTTTTAACGTGCAGTAAAGTTTTAAAATCATTTTGTTAAGCAGTTCTTTGATGATAATCAACTGTTAGTAAAGTCTCTTGCTAATGTCACCTCTGTTTCTTCATACACTGAAGCAGATTGATCCATTTCAAGTTAGAGCAGGTGTTTGGAGTGCATGCAGTGTGGTCATGTTAATGAATCACACAATGAAGCCACAATTTGCAAATCTTTATGTTCAAAAGCCTTTCCCTGTGCAAGATTTGAAAGAAGAGACACTTTTGTTTCTTTTTCAGTGTGACCTACATTTTGTAAGTTTAACTTTTGTAAAAAGAAGACAAATACTCGCATAAAGGTTTGGGGTTTTTAGCCCCATATACTGCAACAAAAATCGTCTACAGTTATACAAAACTCAAAAGACCCTGAAGGGAGAGAGGACGGACAGTTTATAGTAAGGGACCGAAAATTAAACTGTGGAATGCTGGGAAAATCGTGGTGGAGTATGGGGGTATGATGTCATCAATTGGGAAGCAGAGGGAAGAAAGGAACCCAGAAGTGTGCATCTCTTAAAGTCATCTGGGCGATCTTTACGGTGGCGGTGTCCCGGTCTTTCTGAGGAAGCAAAGAGAGAGAGATCAGTATGCTGTCGTTGTCCCCCTGCGGGACTTGTCGCGATGCAAAATGGGTCTTAAGCTACTCTCCAAGCGCTCGTGCGTGACACTAAGCTCATTGGATATCAACAACCTGAAAATTCTGTTAATGTAGTTTATGGATAGATTCAATTAATTGGTCAGCTTAAAATTGATACTTTTGGTAAAACTGTCATACAAGATTAACTGTTTAAGATACAGAAAGAGAAAGGTATTAAAAGAACATATTTTAAAAGAATACGGGACTTGTATGCCTGATATTCTGAGTACATCTCATGACTCAGGTGCCGTCGCGAGTGGCAGCCTTTCCAGCAGCTCCGTGTATGACTTTATCTTTCTACCTTTTTCTCTATTTCACTGATCACTCCTACCACTTTCTTTTATGTGGACTCGTTACCTGGACACTTTTTACTACTTTTCCGGTATGGTTTCCTATTTACCTGACAAGGTAAGAAGGTCATATCATGGCAGCAGAGCCAGCGCTAAGCTAAAAGCTAAGCGGCTAGCGAGAAAGTGGCGATACAAGCCTTTGGTGCCTTCTGTGATCCTGGGAAATGTGAATTCACTACCAAATAAGATCGACGAACTGGCTGCGCTGGTGAAAAATGTCAGGACCTACAAAGAATGCAGTTTGTTGTGTTTTTGTGAAACGTGGCTAACAACTAACATCCCAGATGCTAACATGGAGCTACCCGGGTTTAACACAGTTAGAGCGGACAGAGACGCAAATACCTGCGGGAAGCGGAAAGAAGGAGGACTCGCTCTCTATGTTACTACAAGGTGGTGCAACTCTGGACATGTAAACATCAAAATCTCCACTTGCTGCAGGGACATTGAACTGCTGGCCGTAAGTCTGCATCCCTATTACTTGCCCAGAGAGTTTGGACATGTCATTGTTTTATTGTTTACATCCCCCCTCAGGCGGATGCTGAGATAGCGGGTGACATCATCTATTCCACTGTTGCTAAACTACAAACGTAGCACCCCAAGGCACTTGTGCTAATTGCTGGAGACTTTAACCATGTGACGCTGGACAAAACATTACCTGCCTTCTCCCAGTATGTGGATTGTAACACCTGGGGAAATAGGACTATTGACCTACTGTATGCAAACGTTAAAAATGCATACAGCGCCACCCCGCTGCCTACACTTGGGAAAGCAGATCATAACCTGGTTCTGCTTCTGCCTCACTACAAACCAAGAGTGAGGGAGCTACCTACAACCTCACGCTCATTCAGAAAGTGGTCCCCTGAGGCAGAACAGGCTCTGAGAGACTGCTTTGGTACAACGGACTGGGATATCCTGCAGGGATCATATAGTGAGAATATTGAGGAGGTTGTTGACTGCACTACTGACTACATCAACTTCTGTATGGACATTGTAGTTCCAGTAAGAACAGTATGCTGCTATGCTAACAACAAGCCATGGATTACAAGTGACATCAAGGGCCTTTTGAACCAGAAGAAAAGGGCTTTAAAAGGCTGTGATCAGCATGAGTTCAAGCGCATGCAGAAGGAACTCCGAGTTTAGCTCAGGGCGGCAAAGGAGCAGTACAGGAGAAAGCTGGAGCAGAAGTTGCAGAATAACAGCATGAAGGAAGTGTGGGATGGGATGAAAATCATCCCTGGCTGCAGCTCAAAGCGGGGTGCCACCATCGAGAGAGACGTGGAGAGAGCAAACCAGATGAACAACTTCTTTCACAGGTTTGACCACCCTAACCCACTCTCACCTCGGAGTACTGCACCCTCCACCCATCCTTCTGCTGATACCAGCATAGGAGAGAGTTTCTCCCCACCCACAATTACAGCAGAGGTAAGCAGAGAGATGAAGAAACTTTGTGCCAGCAAAGCAGCGGGTCCAGATAGAGTATCGCCATGACTGCTGAAGGCCTGTGCGTTGGAGCTGGGGAGTCCTCTACAGCGCATCTTCAACCTGAGCCTGGAACAGGGGAGAGTCCCAAGGATTTGGAAAACATCTTGCATCACCCCAGTCCCAAAGGTATCACGTCCTAGTGAGCTGAATGACTTCCAGCCTGTCGCTCTGACGTCACATGTGATGAAGACCATGGAGCGGCTGCTGCTTCACCACATGAGGCCACAGGTCTGCCATGCTCTCGACCCTCTGCAGTTTGCATACTAGGAGAAGGTGGGAACAGAGGATGCCATCATCTATATGCTACACCGATCCCTCTTCCACTTGGACAGAGGCAGTGATGCTGTAAGAATTATGTTTCCGCACGTCTCTAGCGCCTTCAACACCATCCAACCTCTGCTCCTCAGGGACAAGCTGACAGAGATGGGAGTAGATTCATACCTGGTGGCATGGATTGTGGACTATCTTACAGAAAGACCTCAGTATGTGTGTCTCAGGAGCTGCAGGTCTGACATTATGGTCAGCAACACAGGAGCGCCGCAGAGGACTGTGCTTTCTCCGGTCCTGTTCAGCCTATATACATCGGACTTTCAATACAACTCAGAGTCCTGCCATGTGCAAAAAGTTCGCTGACGACACTGCTATTGTGGGCTGCATCAGGAGTGGGCAGGAGGAGGAGAATAGGAACCTAATCAAGGACTTTGTTAAATGGTGCAACTCAAACACCAGCAAAACCAAGGAGCTGGTGGTAGATTTTAGGAGGACCAGGCCCCTCATGGACCCTGTGATCATCAGAGGTGACTGTGTGCAGAGGGTGCAGACCTATAAATACCTGGGAGTGCAGCTGGATGATAAATTGGACTGGACTGCCAATACTGATGCTCTGTGCAAGAAAGGACAGAGCCGACTATACTTCCTTAGAAGGCTGCCATCTTTCAACATCTGCAGTAAGATGCTGCAGATGTTCTATCAGACGGTTGTGGCGAGTGCCTTCTTCTACGTGGTGGTGTGCTGGGGAGGCAGCATAAAAAGAGGGATGCCTCATGCCTGGACAAACTGGTGAGGAGGCAGGCTCTATTGTAGGCACGAAGCTGGACAGTTTGACATCCGTGGCAGAGCGACGGGCACTGAGCAGGCTCCTGTCAATCATGGAGAATCCAATACAAAAAATACCTTGGATTTTTTTTTTTTTTACCACATACAGCTTGTATTTGAAACAAAGACAGCTCAGAGGTATAGTAGGGATAGGATTCAGATGCTGGCCTGATCAGTATTTGGTTGAATTTGGTGTATTACTCATTCATTTCCATTTTGATTTTTCACAGGATATTCCTGATTCCTGACATATATCAAATAATATGATTGTCAATCTAACTGTCATCTCTGTATTGCCCTGTTTTGAAGAAGTGTGCTATGTGAGGAAGAGGTCTTTTCCAGGTTTGATTTTCACTTTATCTCTGATACTTGATACAATTATATAAATGTATAAGATCACTTTTACATGGTTTTAAAATGTTTTTAAATGGCACTTTTCTAGTAAAGTAAATATGTATTAGAGGAATTTTTCACTACAATATTTTTAAATTTCAGTTAACATTTCAAAAGTATGTTTCTTTCATCAAAAATAAAAAAAACACTGTTAAACTGAGCATCATATGTAATTCTACTGTAATTGTTGTTGAAATGGTTTATGGATTATGTAATTTTTGTCAAGACTGCTTCTTCATACATACACATATGGGGGCTTGTTTTGCTTAGGAGAGCTTGCTGTAAGTGTCAGTATGTTACTTGTATATTTTTGCTATTGCTTTGTGGAGTCATATGCGAGTGCAGACAAAATGCATATGCAAAATGTGATGGTTTTTCGATTTTCATGAACAGCCATCTACTGTAAAGTGGCATGGCCTGTCACAAGATTAAATTCATGACCCAGGAGGTAGTACTTCACCTGGTCAATAGCACATTTAATCATGAGAGCTTATCTCTTCACCGCCACATACCTGGTTTCCTGATCCCGCAGTTTCTGGCATGATAGGGTATATGATAGCGTGTTCAACACCATTAACATTTTGGCTCAGCATGGCACCAAGACCTGTGTCTGAAGCATCGGTCTGCAAAATAAAAGGCAATGAGAAGTCAGAAGTAATCAGTATAGGAGGAAAGTACATCTCAATATCTTCATCTGGATGGAGAGGTGGCAATACCTGACACAGACCCATATGTAGCTTCAGTTGGAAGGCAGCACAAGCTTGGTTATGTACTCCTGCTTCAGCAAACTGAGTTTGTTGTTCTCTCCCCTGGACCTTAGCAGCTTGGATTTCTTTAGCCATAGCCTGTATGATTGCTTTAACGTCCTGTTGCTCAGTCAAAGTTGCAATTTTTGCAGACTAAGTCACTATAATGAACAAGAGAGAAACCGTCAAAGAGTTGGGGCACCCTTGGGCAAACACCATATAATTGTATACAATACAATACAATACAATATATTTTTGTTTAGCCCAAAATCACACAAGAAGTGTAACAGTGAGCTTTAACAGGCCCTGCCTCTTGACAGCCTCTCAGCCTTGACTCTCTAAGAAGACAAGGAAAAACTCCCAAAAAATAAAACGTAGTAGGGAAAAAAATGGAAGAAACCTTGGGGAAGGCAATTCAAAGAGAGACCCCTTTCCAGGTAGGTTGGGCGTGCAGTTGGTGTCAAAAAGAAGGGGGTACATACAATACAATACACAGAACAGAACACAGGTAATCCTCAATACAATATAATAGTAAAATTAAAATATTACAAGTACAGAGGAGAATTTAACAGATGATATCACATAATATGATTTGGATTTGTTCAGAGTCCTGGAGACATCAGCCATCAAGCTGCCTTCCTCATTTGGCCATTCCACAGCTGAGACAGCGCTGGGCCAGCCAATCCGATGAAAGGATACCTCTACCCGACGATTCCTGCAATCCTCCATCAGAAATGGCTTTACCTTAGGCAGGCAGAACAACTTGGCAGGTGGGCAATGGCACCAAGTGCCACATTTGAGTACCGAGAAGAGAAACAGAATAGGTGAGGGTTAGTAACAAATTATAAGTATCATGTAAGTCATGTTTTAGTGCTAATGACTAACAACAGAGATGCAGTTTGTACAGTTAATCAGCAGCTCTAATCAGGATATGCTAAACTGAAGTAGTGAGTCTTCAGTCGCGACTTGAAAGCTGAGACTGAAGGAACATCTCTTATATTAGCAGGTAGACCATTCCACAGTTTAGGGGCCCTATAACTAAAAGCTCGACCTCCCACTGTTATTTTATTAATCCTTAGAATCATAAGCAGACCGGCATGTTGAGATCTTAATGTGAACTCTGGTTTGTAAGTCATGATAAGCTCAGATAAGTAAGCTGGACCTTGGCCATTTCAGGCTTTATATGTTAAAAGGAGGATTTTGAAATCTACACTAAACTTAACTGGGAGCCAATGTAAGGATTTAAGAACTGGAGTTATGTGTTTGTATTTTCTTGTTCTTGTAATAATTCTTGCTGCAGCATTTTGAATTAACTGGAAGCTGTATAAAGAACAGTTTGAGCATCCATTGTACACCGAATTGCAGTAGTCAATCCTTCTTCTTCTTTTGGCTGCTCCCATTAGGGGTCGCCACAGCATATCATACTTCTTCCATACCTTTCTGTCCTCTGCATCTAGTTCTGTTACACCCATCACCTGCATGTCCTCTCTCACCACATCCATAAACCTTCTCTTAGGCCTTCCTCTTTTTCTCTTGCCTGGCAGCTCTATCCTTAGCATCCTTCTCCCAATATACTCAGCATCTCTCCTCTGCAGATGTCCAAACCAACGTAATCTCGCCTCTCTGACTTTGTCTCCCAACTGTCCAACTTGAGCTGATCCTCTAATATATTCATTTCTAATCCTATCCATTCTTGTCACACCCTTAGCATTTGTAACTCTACTACTTCCAGATCTGTCTCCTGCTTTTTAGTCAGTGCCATTGTCTCCAACCCATATAACATAGCTGGTCTCACTACCGTCCTGTAGACCCTCCCTTTCACTCTTGCTGATATCCGTCTGTCACAAGTCACTCCTGACACTCTTCTCCACCCATTCCACCCTGCTTGCACTCTCTTTTTCACCTCTCTTCAACAATCCCCATTACTCTGTACTATTTAAACTCATCCACCTTTGCCAACTCTACTCCTTGCATCCTCACCATTCCACTGACCTCCCTCTCATTTACACACATGTATTCTGTCTTATTTCTACTGACCTTCATTCCTCTCCCCTCTAGAGCATATCTCCACCTCCCCAGGGTCTCCTCAACCTGCTCCCTACTATCGCTACAGATCACAATGTCATCAACAAACATCATAGTCCATGGGGACTTCTGTCTAATCTCGTCTGTCAACCTGTCCGTCACCACTGCAAATAAGAAAGAGCTCAGAGCCGATCCCTGATGTAATCCCACCTCCACCTTGAATGCATCCGTCACTCCTACCGCAGACCTCACCACTGTCACACTTCCCTCTTACATATCCTGTACAACTCTTACATACTTCTCTGCCACTCCCGACTTCCTCATACAATATCACAACTCCTCTCGAGGCACCCTGTCATATGCTTTCTCCAGGTCCACAAAGATGCAATGCAACTCCTTCTGGCCTTCTCTATACTTCTCCAGCAACACACTCAGAGCAAACATTACATCTGTGGTGCTCTTTCTTGGCATGAAACCATACTGATGCTCACTAATCATCACCTCACTTCATAACGTAACTTCCACTACTCTTTCCCATAACTTCATGCTGTGGCTCATCAGTTTTATCCCTCTGTAGTTACTACAGTCCTGCACATCCTCTTTATTCTTAAATATCGGCCCCTCATGGACCCTGTGATCATCAGAGGTGACTGTGTACAGAGGGTGCAGACCTATAAATACCTGGGAGTGCAGCTGGATGATAAATTGGACTGGACTGCCAATACTGATGCTCTGTGCAAGAAAGGACAGAGCCGACTATATTTTCTTAGAAGGCTGGTATTCTTCAACATCTGCAATAAGATGCTGCAGATGTTCTATCAGATGGTTGTGGCGAGTGCCCTCTCCTACGCGATGGTGTGCTGGGGAGGCAGCATAAAGAAGAGGGACGCCTCACGCCTGGACAAACTGGTGAGGAGGCAGGCTCTATTGTAGGCACGAAGCTGGACAGTTTGACATCCATGGCAGAGCGACGGGCACTGAGCAGGCTCCTGTCAATCATGGAGAATCCAATACATCCACTGAACAGTATCATCTCAAGACAGAGGAGCAGCTTTAGTGACAGACTGCTGTCACTGTCCTGCTCCACTGACAGACTGAGGAGATCGTTCCTCCCCCACACTATGCGACTCTTCAATTCCACCTGGGGGGGGGTTAACGTTAACATTATAGAAAGTTATTGTCTGTTATACTTGCATTTTTATCACTCCTTAATTTAATATTGTTTTTTATCAGTATGCTGCTGCTGGAGTATGTGAATTTTCCCTTGGGATTAATAAAGTATCTATCTATCTATCTATCTATCTATCTATCTATCTATCTATCTATCTATCTATCTATCTATCTATCTATCTATCTATCTATCTATCTATCTATCTATCTATCTATCTATCTATCTATCTATCTATCTATCTATCTATCTATCTATCTATCTATCTATCTATCTATCTAGTACACTCCTTCTCCACTCCTCAGGCATCCTCTCCCTTTCCAAAATTCCATTAAACAATCTGGTTAAAAACTCCACTGCCATCTCTCCTAAACACCTCCATGCTTCCATAGGTATGTCATCTGGACCAACGGCTTTTCCATTCTTCATCCTCTTCATAGCTGTCCTTACTTCCTCCTTGCTAATCCGTTGCACTTCCTATTTCACTATCTCCACATCATTCAACCTCTTCTCTCTCTCGTTCTCTTCATTCATCAGCTTCTCAAACTACTCTTTTCATCTGCTCAACACACTTTCCTCGGCTTGTGAGTATGTTTCCATCTTTATTCTTTATTACCCTAACCTGCTGAACATCTTTCCCAGCTCGGTCCCTCTGTCTAGCCAATCGGTACAGGTCCTTTTCTCCCTCATTAGTGTCCAACCTCTCATACAACTCATCATACGCTTTTTCTTTAGCCTTCACCACCTCTCTCTTCACCGTGTGCCTTATCTCCTTGTACTCTTGTCTGTATTCTGCATCTCTCTGACTATCCCACTTCTTCTTTGCCATCCTCTTCCTCTGTATGCTCTATTGTACTTCCCCATTCCACCACCAAGTTTCCTTTTCCTCCTTCCTCTGTCCAGATGTCACGCCAAGCACCCTTCTTGCTGTTACCCTTACTACATCTGCTGTATTTTCCCAACTGTCTGGTAGTTCTTCATTACCACCCAGTGCCTGTTTTACCTTCTCCCTAAACTCAACCTTGCAGTCTTCCTTTTTCAATTTCCACCATTTGATACTTGGCTCTGCCCTCACTCTCTTCCTCTTCTTGATCTCCAACGTCATCCTACAGACCACCATCCTATGCTGCTTAACTACACTTTCCCCTGCTACCACTTTGCAGTCTTCAATTTCCTTCAGACTGACTCTTCTGCATAGGATGTAATCTACATGTGTGCATCTTCCTCCACTCTTGTAAGTATCCCTATGTTCCTCCCTCTTCTTAAAATACATATTCGCCACAGCCATGCCCATCCTTTTGGCAAAATCCACTATCCTCTGACCTTCTTCATTCCTCTCCTTGACACCATACCTACCCATCACCTCCTCATCTCCTCTGTTCCCTTCACTAACATGTCCTTTGAAATCCGCTCCAATCACCACTTTCTGTCCCTTGGGTACAATTTTCATCACTTCATCCAACTCACTCCAAAAATCTTCTTTCTCATCCATTACACACCCAACTTGCGGGGCATTTGCACTAACAACATTCATCATCACACCTCCAATTTCCAGCTTCATAATCATTACTCTGTCTGACACTCTTTTCACCTCCAAAACACTCTTGACATACTGTTCCTTCAGAAAACCCCTACTCCATTTCTCCTCCTATAAACACTATGATAAAACAATTTGAATCCCCCTCTGATCCACCTGGCCTTACTCACCTTCCATTTAGTCTCTTGCACGCACAATATATCAACCTTCTTTCTCTCCATCATATCTGCTAACTCTCTCCCCTTACCAGTCATACAGCCAACATTCAAAATTCCTACCCTCAGTTCCACTCTCTTTTCCTTCCTCCTGTCCTCCTGCCTCCGGACACATCTCCCCCCTCTTCTTCTTCTTTCGCCAACAGTAGCCCAATTTCCACCAGCACCCTGTTGGGCAACAGTACTGGTGGTGGTCATTGTTAACTTGGGGCTCGACTGATCCGGTATGGAAATTTGTATTGTTGTCTGCATATTGATTTAGCAAAATTTTACACCGGATGCCCTTCCTGACGTAACCCTCCCCGTTTATCTAGGCTTGGGACTGACACAAAGAAACACACTCGTTTGTGCATCCCCTGTGGCTCCTACTAGAAATAAATGCATGAATTAATTTCTCAAAATCCTGCTTTTTTAGAAAGCGCCTTAATTTCCCAACATTTGTAAGATGGAAGAAACATGATTTGGACAACTTTGTAATGTGCGATTTAAATGACATGCTAGAGTCAAAGATAACTCCTAGATTGCGGGCTGATTTCGGTAAAATTAATGGTAATTCCAACTGAGTTAAAAGATGACAAAATATTGTTGTGATCAGCGCCATTCCCTCCAATGATTAACATATGTTTTTTCTGTGTTTAAAGACAAGTAGTTCTCATCCATCCACTCATTTAATTCACTAACACAACTAATTACTGTGTATGAGTTAAAATTAACATTATGTTTTCTAATGGTAGATCCCAGTGGAAGCATGTAAAGTGAAAACAGTAAAGGTCCCAGTACTGAGCCCTTGAGGACATCATATCTCACTTCTGTGTATAATGATGAAGTCCTGTCAGCACATTTCTGTATGTATTGGAATCGATTTGATAAATAAGAACTAAACCAGGCGAACACAGTGCCTGTGAGCCCAACGTCATTTTCTAGCCTGTGCTGTAAAACAGAATGGTCAATGGCGTCAAATGCAGTCTAACAACATAATTACAGTGGATTTTCCTTCATCAGAGAATATCTGAATGTCATTTATAACACGCATTGGTGTCGTTTCTGTGACCAGTGCCGAAACCAGACTGAAATTCTCAAATAAATTGTGATGTGTAAGGTGTGACCTCACGCTGATTAGTGAGTATTTTTTCAAGTATTTTAGAGAGAAAGGGTAAATTTGAAATGGATCTATAGTTATTAAGTATATGTGGGTCTAGTTTTGACTTTTTAAGTATGATTTAATGACTGATACTTTAAGTGCATCAGGTACTGTGCCATATTAATAATGTTAAGAATAGGTGCTGCAACAACATCCATTGCACTTTTTACTAGTTTTGTTGGCACTGGATCCAGGGAACAAGTAGTAGGTTTCATTTTAGTAAGTAAAATCAAGACTTCCTGCTCAGTTACAAGATTAAAATTCCTAAAGTGTTGAATGCAATGTGAGACAGTCTGCTAAGCTAGTATGTGGTGCATTTGAACTATGATGCTGAGATCTGGGACCTTATATTTTTAATTTTCTCATTAAAGAAGTCTGTAATACTAATATCTGTTGGTATTTTGCACTGTAGATCTGAATTCCCATTTGTTAATTTAGCCACTGTTCTAAACTGTACCCGAGGATTTTTATTATTGGTATCTTTTATTGTAGACTAGCAAAATACCCGCGCTTCGCAGCGGAGAAGTAGTGTGTTAAAGAGGTTATGTAAACATATATATACATATACATATATACATATAGAGTATATACATATCTACATATACACATATCTACATATACATATATATACATACATATACACATCCACATATACATATATATACATATACAAATTTACACATCTACATATATATATACATATGTACATATATATACATATAAATATATACAGTACATATCTACATATATATACACATATATATACATATGCACATATATATATATATATATAAATATAGACATACATATATACATACATACATATTCACATATATATATCTATAATAATAAAAGGCAAAGCCCTCACTGACTGACTCACTCACTCACTGACTGACTGACTGACTCATCACTAATTCTCCAACTTCCCGTGTAGGTGGAAGGCTGAAATTTGGCAGGCTCATTCCTTACAGCAGGCATGTGCAACCTTGACAGGACTATGGGCCGGATTAGAAAGTAGAAAGATTACGCGGGCCGGAGTACTTCAGGATATATATGTATTTCTGAAAATCGAAAATGCAAGAAGGCCAAAAAAAAAAACAACAAATATTTATTAATATATTATTTAATAAAAACTCTTTATTAATGCGACGATTGAGATTGCATGGTGGTCACAAGCTTATCAATATTAGGAGATATTGTGGACGTGGAAACTCGCAACGTGTTTTCTAGGTGCTCATCAGTAATTCGCGTCCTGGTTTTGGATTTTACGAAGTTCATCCTTGAAAAAAGTTGCTCGCATTTATAGGTGCTGCCAAATAGAGTCATTCTTTTCTGAGCAAAAGCTGTGAGCTTTGGAAACTTGTCACGTGGGAAATAGTTTTTATAAAAGTCAAGTAATTCAATATCATTGAATTTTGATTTCAGGACAAGGTTCTCTTGTAGTTCAATTAATTCCATTTGCAATGAAAGTGGAGCTAGTTCGACATCAACATCAAATGGACAAGAGAAAATTTGCAAGTTTGCTTCTTGATTTTTAAAATCACGGAACCTAGTGTTGAATTCTCCACTCAATGAATTTAATTCATTCGCAAACGATTCACAATCAAAATCTTCGTGGTTCACAAGTGTGGGAAAATGATAAGTATTGCCTTCCTTTAATTGGCTTTCCCAGAGTCGAAGCTTATTTTGAAATGATTTTATGTGTCCATAAAGCTCATGAATCATTTGTCCCTGAGTTTGTAATTTAGCATTAAGTTCATTTAGATGTGTTGTTAGGTCAACAAGAAATGCAAGATCACACAGCCAGGGTTTGTTTTCTAGCTCAGGAATAGGTTTTCCTTTCATGTCCATGAAAAGAGATACCTCATTTCTCAAATCATAAAAACGTTTCAACATTTTTCCCTTGCTAAGCCAACGCACTTCACAATAAAATGTTAGATCTTCATGATCAGAAAGAACATCAGCCAGAAATTCTTGAAATTGGCGGTGATTTAGCGCCCTGGATTTAATGAAGTTTATACATGCAGTTATTGTGCCCATCACATGTGCAAATTTAACTGATTTTGCACATAAGTTTTGCTGGTGTATAATGCAATGCAATACCGACAAATCTTCGGTACTGATTTTGTTACTTGATAATTCGGTTTTTATTTGGGCAACAACTCCGATGTTTGGTCCAATCATCGATGGAGCTCCATCGGTGGATATTCCGCATAACTTTTCCCACTTTAAATCAAATACAGTAAAAACAGTTTTTACTTCCTGGAAAATGTCTTCACCCCTTGTTGTATTCTTCATTGGTTGGAGAGCAAGCAATTCTTCCGTACAATTGAAGCTAGCGTCAACTCCGCGAATAAATATAGCCAATTGAGCGGTATCGTTGGAGTCTGTACTCTCATCAAGAGCAATGGAAAATGCTTCAAATTTTGATGCAATATTTTTAATGCTTAATTTTATGTCACTGGCCATTTCGTCGATTCGTCGGGTTATTGTCCAACGAGAAAGACTTATCTTTTCCATTTCATGGCTTTTCTCTGGACAGAGAACATTCGTGACTGCAGTAAGGCATTCCTTGACAAACTCGCCTTCAGAATATGGTTTTGAGTGCTTCGCAATTTTTTCGCTAACAATAAAACTTGCACGAACAATATTGTCAGCTACATCAGTATGTTTGCGGAATAACATCTGTTGTGCCGATACACATTTTTTCAAATTTTGTATCTTATCTGTTCTTAGTTTACCTTTGTAACTGTTGTAATTAGCATGTTTTGTATTGTAGTGTCTTTTTAAATTGTATTCCTTTAAAACTGAAATACTTTCCAAGCATATCAAACAAAGAGGTTTTTCTTTCTGCATTATAAAAAAATAATCGTCAGTCCATTTCTCTTGAAATGTACGACTCTCAGCGTCCACTTTTCTCTTCTTTGTTGAAGCCATCTTAATTAGGGTTTGATCAAAAATTCACAAGTATTTGTAAGTATTGAAATGTAGGCCGATATAGCGTGAAACTCGAAACAACATGCAGATAGGTACAGCACTAGCAAAAACCATGAAAAGACTGCGCTATGCTACACATGACAGCAGAGCAGAGAGATGCAGCAGAGTCAACGACTACGTGACTACGAGCTCTTGCACACTTTAAACGTGCGACAGTTCCGGACGTGCCGTAAAAGAGGGGGAAGCACAATATAAAGTACAGTGGACCCTTGACTTACGAACTCAATTCGTTCGCGAGGGCTGGTTGTAACTCCAGTTGGTTGTAAGTCAAGACTATTTTTCCCATAAGAAATAATGGAAATACCCATAATGCGGTCCGAACCTCCCACTGCAACACTTACTTAACCTTTTCATAATAAAAAAAGGGTTGTATAATGTGCATAATTTACCAAAACACCAATAATTTTTCTAATGTACTAACCAAAAAGTAATAAAAAGTGCCTAGACTACCAGAAACAACAATTTCATACTGTACTCACCATTTAATTTGACATCTTTGGGCTGCAGGAAGGGAGGAGGATGATAATGAAACTGAAGGCTTTTTAAAGGCTTTCTTTAACTTGCGCTCAGGCATTTGCAATCATTTCAATAGCTTCTTTTGCGTTAATTTTAATCTCCTCCTGCCTACAAGTTATTCTGACGAGAATTTTTCTCAGCATTTCCTTGCGATGATACAAGGAACTGTTTCTGAACTCTTCTGAGACCCCCCCCCCACTCCCCACTCAATGGGAACGACATGCTGAAGTGCGTCCTGAAGCGCGATTGCCGCAACTGTGGAAGCTTGCTTGTCCATTGCCGGGCAGGGATATCACATGCATATCACCCATCGATATCTTTTCTGTTTGCTTTGGCTGAGAGACTCAGCACAGCTTTAAGCCGGCTGTTGCCCCAGCAACAGATAAACAGTCTTCCATATGGAGTTTGGACTTTGGCATGTCTTCTAGTTGGGGGAGGTCCCAAGAGAGTTTACAAACCTGACATTTTATTGAATGAGTGCCGCATTAATAGGAATGTTTCTGTTTGTTTACAATCGCGCAAGCGGATACACGTGACCGCATTCAGGTCGTAACGCAAGATGTTGGTCGTAAATCAAAATAAAAATTTTGGTCGTAAATCAAGTTGTTCGCATGTCAAGCCGGTCGTATATCAAGGGTCGACTGTACTTCAGAAAGCACTGGCCGCATCATACTATCAAAAATAATCCAACAATACCACAAGAACAAACAGGCATCACCAAGAGGGTTAATGGGCCAGATTCAATGATATTTGGAAAAGTCGTCGCGGGCCGTATAAAATCAGTACGCGGGCCGGATTTGGCCCGCGGGCCGTAGGTTGCACATGCCTGCCTTACACCTTACTTACAAAAGTTAGGCAGGTTTCATTTCGAAATTCAAAGCATAATGGTCATAACTGGAACATATTTTTTGTCCATACACTGTAATGGAGGAGGCGGAGTCACGTATCGCGTCATCACGCCTCCTACGTAATCACGTGAACTAAAAACAAGGAAGAGATTTACAGCACGAGTCACACGCGGGAACGAAGGTAAATGACGTTAATTTTTGACTGTCTTTTAATACTGTGTAAGCATACATATTAACACATGTGCAATTAAACGTGTGCATTTACGGGGTGATTTCTCAGGCTTAAAAGCTCACCTTTTATCAAACGCGGGAACAAAGGTAACTGACGTTGTTCACTGTCTTTTAATACTGTGTAACCATACATATTAACACATGTGCAATTAAACGTGTGCATTTACGGGGTGATTTCTCAGGCTTAAAAGCTCGCCTTTTACTAAAAAGGTAAATGCAAAACTATTTTCAATCAGTTTATTGAAACGCTCCCGTTAAGGATTGCAATAACATATTCGCGAGAGAAAAGAACGAAGTAGGGGGAAATGGAGGAAGAGCCACAAACAGCGAACAGCAAAAAATTAATTAAACAATTGAGAACGGAGCGACTTAACCATACAAGCATGTTCATAAGGGAAACAAAGCACGGTGTAAAACGTAAGTTTAAATTAAGTTTATAGAAACGCTCCCGCTGCGGATTGCAATAACATATTCGCGAGATAAAACTTTAATGAGAACACACGAGGTATAAACGAACCACACGCCGTGGCGCAACGTTAGGGGCAACAGTTTCAACCATTCTATGATCTGCTTCTCGCAACTGAAAGACGGCACATGGCGGATGTTAGCCGACTTGCTGACCGCAACGTTAGGGGCTTCAGCTATGGCGCTGACGCCACATCTCAGTGCCAACACTTTGCAGACTGTACTTAAAAGACACGCCCTCCTCACTGGACAGTTAAAAACACCAATCAAACTAACGATGACATCAAGTATTACCCAATCAAAAGTAGGAAAGGAGGCATCTTCATAAAATGCGTGTGGGATGATTTGCATGAGACGCTGCTTTAAAAAAAAAATTATAAAAAAAATACGGGATAAATCCCGTCCAGTATTGATTCAAAACGGGATGCGCAATTTCATTCTCAAACGCGGCACCATTCCGTATTTTAAAGGACGGGTGGCAACCCTACAGTGCCAGGTAACCACCCATACAATCACATTGTGATTCAGACTAGGAATGCAATGAATGTAATTACCCCGATCTACATACAAGGCGAAAGTCTTGCAACATTCAAAGATGATGGTTTGGGATAAGTACACCATACAACATAAAAGAGCTTATGAAGCCTTGAACCGAAAAAAACAAGATCTCAGAGATCGTAAAAAAAAAAAATAGGAGGTAATGTCGTTTTACTCGCTGTAGATTTTAGTCAAACATTACCAGTTATTCCACGAGGGAGACCAGCAGATCAACTCAACGCGTGTTTAAAATCCATGCTTCTCCCACGCTCGGTTATATGTCGCGTGTTCTCGGGTAGGTGCACCAAAAAATGTATACATTTAAGCATGTAATGGGCAAACAAAAAATGAGGTATACCCGAAGGCACTGCAGTAGTACTTAATGTAACTTTACTTCTTAAATGTTAATGTTTTACTGTTTAATAATTTATACGCTTCTTATATGTTGTTCAAATTCTTTTATCAAAATACCACTGACAGCGCAATGCACGATAACATGGAGTGAATACACCATACGCATCCGCCCACGGCTGCCCTGCTGTGCGCAGATAGGAGTTGATTCTACAATAAAATAAAATAAACATAAAAAGATAGTACACGTGACGTACTATATGTGTACCACATTTGAAGTGTATAGGTGAAACGGTTTGCGAGGTACAGGTCATTTAAAATCCTGGACAGACACACAAATTGCCACGGTAGCAAATTACAGAAGAAGATTTTACTGTTTAATAATTTATATTTATATGAAATGTGCTTCTTATATATTACTTCATATTCTCATATGATAATGATGTTAATGTTTATATTGATTTCTGTGTTATTAAAACTGCATGTATGTGTGTATATGTATATATATATATATATATATATATATATATATATATATATATATATATATACTAGCAAAATACCCGCGCTTCGCAGCGGAGAAGTACTGTGTTAAAGACGTTATGAAAAAAAAAGGAAACATTTTAAAAATAACGTAACATGATTGTCAATGAAAGCCCGTTTCAGTCAGTAACTCTTATGTGTGTGTTTATGTATGTGTGTATATATATGTAGATGTGTATATGTAGATATGTATATATATATGTATATGTATATAAATGTTTATGTGTGTGTGTATATTATATATATAATATATATATATATATATATCATATATATATATATATATATATATATATATATATATATATATATATATATATATATAAAAAAGACAGCAACAGTTATAACAATGACAACACAATTACATTGACAATCATGTTACGTTATTTTTAAAATGTTTCCTTTTTTTTTCATAACCTCTTTAACACACTACTTCTCCGCTGCGAAGCGCGGGTATTTTGCTAGTATATATATATATATATATATATATATATATATATATATATATATATATATATATATATATATATATATATATACATATCTACTTATATACAGTATATATTCACGGCATTCGTAGTCTGAATCACAATCTGATTGTATGGGTGGTTACCTACCAGGTAACGCTTATGGTTGGCCAGCAAGTCAGCTAACATCCGCCACGGTGCCTTCAGTTGTGAGAAGCAGATCATAGAATGGTTGAAAATAGTTTACTGTCAAATAATGCAAAGAGTACGCGACACGTGTTTCACCCTAATTCTTGGCTCATCAGGCGTACACACTCACTGCACTCCCTTACGGGAATCGAACCTCGGCGCTAGAGGCGAAGCCCCTAACATTGCGCCACGGCGTGTGGTTCGTTTATTTGACAGCATGTAGATCGGGGTAATTACATTTACGGCATTCGTAGTCTGAATCACAATCTGATTGTATGGGTGGTTACCTACCAGGTAATGCTTGTGGTTGGCCAGCAAGTCAGCTAACATCTGCCACGGTGCCCTCAGTTGTGAGAAGCAGATCATAGAATAGTTGAAAATAGTTTACAGTAATCCCTCGCTATATCGTGCTTCGCCTTTCGTGGCTTCACTCCATCGCGGATTTTATATGTAAGCATATTTAAATATATATCGCGGATTTTTTGCTGGTTTGCGGATTTCTGCGGACAATGGGTCTTTTAATTTCTGGTACATGTTTCCTCAGTTGGTTTGCCCAGTTGATTTCATACAAGGGACGCTATTGGCAGATGGCTGAGAAGCTACCCAACGTACTTTTCTCTCTCTCTCTCTTGCCCTGATTTTCTCTGATCCTGACATAGGGGGATTGAGCAGGGGGGGCTGTTCGCACACCTAGACGATACGGACGCTAGTCTAAAAATGCTGAAAGATTATCTTCACATTGCTACCTTCTGTGCAGCTGCTTCCTGAAGCGACATGCTGCACGGTGCTTCGCATACTTAAAAGCTCGAAGGGCACGTATTGATTTTCGATTGTTTGTTTTTCTCTGTCTCTCTCTCTCTCTCTCTCTGCTCCTGACGGAGGGGGTGTGAGCTGCCGCGTTCAACAGCTTTGTGCCGCGGTGCTTGGCATACTTAAAAGTCAAACAGCCCTATTGATTTGTTTGCTTTTCTCTATCTCTCTGACATCTGCTCCTGACAAGCACTCCTTTGAAGAGGAAGATATGTTTGCATTCTTTTAATTGTGAGACGGAACTGTCATCTCTGTCTTGTCATGGAGCACAGTTTAAACTTTTGAAAAAGAGACAAATGTTTGTTTGCAGTGTTTGAATAACGTTCCTGTCTCTCTACAACCTCCTGTGTTTCTGCGCAAATCTGTGACCCAAGCATGACAATATAAAAATAACCATATAAACATATGGTTTCTACTTCACGGATTTTCTTATTTCGCGGGTGGCTCTGGAACGCAACCCCCGCGATGGAGGAGGGATTACTGAACTGTCAAATAATGCAAAGAGTACGCGACACGTGTTTCGCCCTAATTCTGGGCTCATCAGGCGTACACACTCACTGCATATAGCCAAATTCCCGGGCTTCGCAGCGGTGAAGTATTGCTTTTAAATTTTAATTAAGAAGAAAAGAAAACCTTTTTAAATTGAGGGAAAATATACCATTAACAATTTGTTAAGGATCTGTTTTTTTGTGAAGCTGCCTTTACACAGCCTGTCCGCTGTTTTATAAACGAACGCCATATAAGGCCGTCCTTTCTCCTTGCTTAGCGGTTCTGTATTGTTTTATTGTTCGTTTATTACGATTGTTATAGTTATTGTGTAGGTATTTGAGAGTCACTTTTCTGTTCAGGTACCCATTTCCTTTATGTAATCCGCGGATTCTCCGCTATTTTTTGTTCGTTTATTACGATTATAGTTATTTACTGATTCCCTTCTTTAGCTGACTGCCTGCTCATAGAAGGCGCTCTGCTGTTTTTTTGTGAAGCAGTCTTTACACAGCTTCTCCGCTGTTTTATAAACGAACGCCATATAAGGCCATCCTTTTTCCTTGCTTCGCCAAGGAAGCAGCCTTTTTATTTAATCCACGGGTTCTCCGCTGTTTTATTGTTCATTTATTATGATTGTTATAGTTTTCTTTGTATACCACGTTGTCAGTTCAGCACTCCGGTTGTAATATGACCAAGTCGTGCAAGCTTACTGTTGAGAATGCAACGTATAGTTGTACAGGAAAAAAGCAATCTTGCCAAACTTAATTTAAACTTACGGTTTACACCGTGCTTTGTTTCCGCCTTAGCTGCACTTATGAATATGCTTGTATGCGTCACTCGCTCGCTTCTTATTGTTTCGCTGCCTTCTCAGTTGTGTAATGAATGTTTTCTTCAGCGCTCTTTGGGGCTCTTCCTTGTTTTCTACGTACTGCGTTCACAGTCAGTTCATGTGATTACGTAGGAGGCGTGATGACGCGATACGCAACCCCGCCTCCCACGGCCAGCGAGCTGCAGTCCATTATAGCATATGGACGAAAAAGAGGATCCAGTTATGACCGTTACGCTTTGAATTTCGAAATGAAACCTGCCTAACTTTTGTAAGTAAGCTGTAAGGAATGAGCCTGCCAAATTTCAGCCTTCCACCTACACGGGAAGTTGGAGAATTAGTGATGAGTGAGTGAGTGAGTGAGTCAGTGAGGGCTTTGCCTTTTATTAGTATAGAATAGTAGTCTGAGCGGGCTTTAAAGAGAGCTTTTTTATATTATTTAACACTCTTTGTCCTTGCAATTTGAAAGACCTGCAGCTTTGTTGTTCTCCATCCGTGTTCCAGTTTTTGATACTCTAATTTAAGAGCTTGAGTGTTTTCATTAAACCAGGGAGAGTTTCTATGTGCTTTGGTCACTTTTGTTTTAAGGAGAGCAGCTGTGTCCAGAGCATCTCTCAAGCTCAAATTATAATGTGCTGTTAGCTGATCTAAATTGTTTTCCACATTTACATTTGATGTTAACTGATCTAAATGGTTTTCCACAATTACACTCAACTTACTCAAAGTATCTATACATTTTGAAGCAGAATTACAATCTACATTATTATCTACTACAATCTGCATTATTTGTATGAAAATGTGCTATATAAATAAATGTTGTTGTTGTTGTAGACTGTGGTGGGCTGGCGCCCTGCCCGGGGTTTGTTTCCTGCCTTGCACCCTGTGTAGGCTGGGATTGGCTCCAGCAGACCCCGTGACCCTGTAGTTAGGATATAGTGGGTTGGATAATGGATGGATGAATGGGATGTTGTTGTAGATATTTCACCGTCTTTGTTTTAATCTGTGAGTGTATTGATAAAGGCACAACCAAATCAAATATAATTAAGTAGTGATTGGAAATAACTTCATTTAATGGAATAATATTTAAATTTTGAATTTCAACTTTGTAAGTTATAAGTAAGTCTAATGTGTGGTTATGATTATGAGTTGGACCTTTGACAATTTGACAAAATCCTACTGAATTTAACAAATAAGTAAAACATTTGCTAAAAGTGTCAGTTTCCACATCAATGTGTACATTAAAATCCCTCTTCAACACTACGTGATCATAATTTATAGCCAAATCAGATAAAATGTTGCAAAATTCAGTCATGAACAATGAATATGACCCTGGTGGTCTTTAGACAAGCACTACAATTGTGTTGGAATCTGTTTAATTATTTAAAATGAATGCCTCAAAGGATGTGAAGTTGCCTAAATTTTTAGAAGTGATTTGCATTTTGTTATAATGAATTATTCCAAGGCCATCTCCTCGACCAGAATCTTTAGACTTATGGAGGAATGTGTATTCATCTGGTGACGCCTCAGCTAGAGGAACAGAGTCACATTTACTAAGCCAGGTTTCAGTGAGAAGATACAGATCAGATTTTGTACTTAATATGATATCATTTACCAAAACAACTTTACTTCCAAGAGAGCGAGTGTTCAATAAGCAGTATTTAAAACTGCATACTTGTTTCTGAACTGGTGATATATTTTTTGTTTAATTTTGAATTAAGTTTCTATTGCAGGTGCCCCTAGTGGAAGGTTTGGTTTTAACTTTTGGTCTAATTATACTCCTTATTTTTTGCTTATCAAGTAATTTAATGTCTGCATCTTGACTAAATTTACTGGATGCCCCACAACAGGGATTATGGGTAACAGCTTCAGGAAAGTAACAGGTGGGATAAACAACAGCCCGTGATTTAAGATCGCATGACTGGATGGTGCTCTAATCTGTCAGCCAGGCAGTTTTGCTGCCATATTTTGGGATAATACATAAGATCCCCTCCAGTTTAGATGAAAACCATCTCTTATGAAAAATCCAGACCTTTCCCAAAAATCATTCCAATTGTTCATAAAGGCTAAGCTTTTATTTGCACACCAGGTTTCTAGCCAGCAGTGAAGTAAATCACATCCCCTCTATATAATCTTGGTATGGGACCAGATACAACTAAATTCCAACATTTTCTTTTAGCTTTGGTGAATAGAGAGATGAAGTTCCTCTTTAATACCTCAGATTGCTGTAAATAAATATCATTAATGCCGACATGCAGCAGTAAGGTAGATATTTCATCGTCGGCAATAAGATCCAATGCGGCCTCTATGTCAGAAATCTTGGCCCCTGCAAGACATTTAACATTACCTGCTGGTTTAACATAGTTTGGAATTCTAACATTCCGCACTATGTAATTGCCTATTATGAGCACTTTGTTGTTCTCAGTATCCACAGGCGCGCTGCAGAGTGCTGAGAATCTGTTCTGGGTCTGAATTGGTGACCTGGGTGCTGAGGGACTAAATTTTGACTTCTTAGACCTCCATCTTACTGTTACACACTCGCCCTGTGGCTGAATTGGAGCTGCTGATTTCGGCCAAGCACTGACTACAGAGGGACCTGGAGAGACTGAAGCCAAATCAGAAGTAGCCAAATTGTCTAAACAAACCAAGTCAGTCCAATTTTCAGTTTACCTAATTACTATCAGGTTCCTAACGTGGTCCTCCAATTTGCGTATTTTCCTGACCAACACTAAATTGACTTAAACACTTGGCAAGTGAACCTGAACTGTACATGCTGCAAGACACACAACATATAAACATGCCGTTGACAGGCAGAGAACAGATGGAAGTTATGTTTAGCGCTACTATCTTCTCTGTTTTTGCAGTAACTTAAGTGCTTTCAGCACTTTCCGCGTTCAGCTTAATCACTAAGAGACTGTCACCGATCGACTTCGATTCCTCACTGCCAGTAATTTCTCCTGGTCGGCTGTCAGCTTTACTCCAGTTGAACTTACTCGGGTGTTTGCGAAGGGCTATGTGCCTGTGGGAGACGCAGCTGCTCAGTGCTTCCGCTTGCTGCTGCTCAGAAGAGGTGTGGCCTGAAAGAAAACAAATTTAAAAGCAAAAAAGTCTTCTCAGACCTGAATTTCATTTTGCACGCTGCCAAAGATGACAGTTCTTTTGGTCATATGGCAGTTGGTTTAGGATGGGGCAGGTCCAGAAGGACAGATATCAAAAGTGATGTTGGTTAAGGAGTGCTATCAGTCTTTTAGTCTGTAGAGGGAAGAAAAGAAAGAACATTATCATACAGGGTCAGCCTCTGTACCGGTGGAGAATTATCAGCATGCGTGTGACAGTACCTCCCCACCAAGCCCAAACCCATCAAGTCAGGTGGCCCAAACCATGTGGCAGACCAGGAGAGTGGAAGGAAGAGCAGGTTAATGCCTGGTGTTAAATGTTCTAAACATCATCATGTTACGTGGTAAGCCTGATCCTGTAGAGGATAACCAAATGCTTTTGTTCTTTGTTTACTGTTTATCTGATGTAGCAGAGCAGCTACGGAGCTGTCCTTGCACCACTGCCATTTGACATGGTGAAATGCTGGCGTCACCGGTCACAATAGTATATGTATTTTCCCCATATTCGTTATAACAAAATTTAAAAAAAAAATCAATATTTTTATGTCATGAATTTCTTTACAATGGGATATTACCTGAAATCCCTATTAGTTCTAAATTTTGTGATGTATTTGTTCTGCATTATTTGCAAAACATTGCTTATTCTGGTCCACTGCTACTCAACTATCTCCACACTTAAAAGCTTATCCCAGCCCATTCCCCTTAACTTTGCCTCATCTGCACAAAGTCTGACCTAACAAGGTAAACTCAATAATTTTGGTCTTTGCATTTGTACACTTCCAAATACTGACAATAGTATTATATTATGATCACTTGATCCTAGTGGTTCATCACCTCTACCCCCTCATTTCTATCCTAATTATTACAAAATACTAAATCTACAAAGGTTTTATGTAGATGCTTTAAAACACTGTGTTAAAAACAGTCATTGATTACATCTGTAAAGTCCTCTTGTACTGCACTATTTGCAAGGTTAGCCTTGTAATATTTGGGTAGTTAAAGTCCCTCATAACTATAATATCTTCCTGTAAGCTTTCCATTTTAATTTTAATATTAAATATTTTAATATTAGTAAAAAGGTGCACATTGAAATTGCTGTCTGAATTGGGGGTGTATAACACACTCCCAAAATAAGGCCTCTTTCCCTAATGCATTCTAGACAAATCCAGACATCCTTACTAAGATGGGATTCATTGTCCTACTGAAGAAAACTTGCATTTAAATTCTGTTTGACATAAACAGTATCTCGTCCTCTTTTCTGTTCTATGTATCCTTCCAAAAAGGTTTGTACCCTTCTATGTTATAGACAACCCCACTTTTGTTATTTAGCAAGGTTTCAGTTATGGCTATAATATCATAGCTCACCTACATGCAACTCCAACTCATTTGTAGTATTCCATATTTGCCACTGGAACATAAAATCTAATTATTTTTGTTAGCAACAATGAAGAAGCAATAGCATTTTTTTTTCAGTGAAAGACATGAAATAACACATTTGCTTAGGAAACTAAAATCCTCACAGCCTTCCAAGATTTTATAGTTATGAACTCATCTCTCTGCGGCATTTGCTTTTCTTGCTTAAGCCAGGCAGACTCATAGCTAGATCTCCCACTAAGTTCTGACAGCATACATGAACTAATGCCCCCTCCCTTTTGCTCATCCACCTGAACAGCATCATCAGAAATTATCATTCATCTTGAGCTTAAAGAAAAAGATAATATGGCACACCCCATAAATTTGTTGGCAAGAAATTGTAACTAAGGAAGTTTAATTTATTACAATTTATTTCCTGTTGAAATGTTTTCCTTGGAAATGGGCAGGACTGTGACAGCTTCAGTTAACTTATTTTCCATATTTGATTATCTGCTAGGGCGGCACGGTGGTGCAGTGGGTAGCGCTGCTGCCTCGCAGTTGAGAGATCTGGGGACCTGGGTTCGCTTCCCGGGTCCTCCCTGTGTGGAGTTTGCATGTTCTCCCCGTGTCTGCGTGGGTTTCCTCCGGGCGCTCCGGTTTCCTCCCACAGTCCAAAGACATGCAGGTTAGGTGGATTGGCGATTCTAAATTGGCCCTAGTGTATGCTGGGTGTGTTTGTGTGTGTCCTGTGGTGGGTTGGCACCCTGCCCAGGATTGGTTCCTGCCCTGTGTTGGCTGGGATTGGCTCCAGCAGACCCCCATGACCCTGTGTTCGGATTCAGCGGGTTGGAAAATGGATGGATGGATGGATGGATGGATTATCTGCTATATTTGTAAATAGTATTACTTATTTTGCTGCACTTCAATTATTCAACCACGTGTGTCATGTAATGACATAATCAGAGTATGTGGCCAAAAAGTGTGTGTGATGTCTCATGAGGGATTTGAAAACTCAGAGCAATGTGACACTGCCCTGGAAACTTGCTAAAAGAAAATTTTAGGTCAGAGAGAAATATACATTGCTGACTAGTGGTCTGGGACTTAAAGTGCAAGGGGATTCTTATGGGCGAACAGAAGTGCAGCTTAAAGCCTTTGACCATTAAAATGAGATTTTTTAGGACTAGATTGAAAGGCCACTTACTTTGGCTGAATGGAAAGCTAGGGAATCTGAGGTTTTTGAAAAGGGTCTGTGAACATCTGTAAAATGTTAAGAGATGAGATAGACAAATAGTTCTGATATACTGAGACTTGATGACGCATATTGTACATCTCTGGGTCATTAAAGCATCTTTGCTTTTTTATTTGTTGTCTTACTATTTATATTCATTTGTCACAAAGGGGAAGTGTAACTTTTTACAGAAGCCCAAGAATCTATACTAATAAAAGGCAAAGCCCTCACTGACTGACTGACTGACTGACTGACTGACTGACTGACTGACTGGCTGACTGACTCACTCATCACTAATTCTCCAACTTCCCGTGTAGGTAGAAGGCTGAAATTTGGCAGGTTCATTCCTTACAGCTTAGTTACAAAAGTTAGGCAGGTTTCATTTCGAAATTATACGCGTAAAGGTCATAACTGGAACCTCTTTTTTGTCCATATACTGTAATGAAAGGCAGCAAGATGGCCGTAGGAGACGGAGTTGCGTGTTGTGTCATCACGCCTCCCACGTAATCACGTGAACTGACTGAGAACTCAGTACGTAGAAAAGAAGGAGGAGCCCCAAAGAGCGCTGAAGAAAACACCCCAACGAGCGCTGAAGAAAACATTCATTACACAATTGACAAGGCAGCGAAACAATAAGAAGCGAGTGAGTGACGCATACAAGCATCTTCATAAGACACGAGGTATAAAAAAGCACGGTGTAAACCGTAAGTTTAAATTAAGTTTATAGAAACGCTCCCGCTGCCGTTTGCAATACATTATTCGCGAGATACAAGTTTAATGAGAAGACATGAGGTATAAAAAAGCATGGTGTAAACCGTAAGTCTAAATTAAGTTTATAGAAACTCTCCCGCTGCTGTTTGCAATACCATATTCGCGAGATACAAGTTTAATGAGAAGACACGAGGTATAAAAAAGCACAGTGTAAACCATAACCTTAAATTAACTTTATAGAAACGCTCCCGCTGCCGTTTGCAATGCCATATTCGCGAGATACAAGTTTAATGAGAAGACACGAGGTATAAACGAGAGTTTGCATCACTTTGTAACAGAGTTAAAATTGCTGTAGCGAGAAACTTTTAACTGCCGGGTCTTAGCTAACATTAAATAAACCCGTGGACATCGCAACATCACACAAGAGAGCGGCTCACGTGAAGTGACTGAACGCAGCAGGAATGATCACTTCGATGAATCAAACCTGTTCAAAAAACACATTACACAATTGATAAGGTAGGAAAAGAATATGAATCAAAACACGGTATAAACCGTAACTTTAAATTAAGTTTATAGAAACGCTCCCGCTGCCGTTTGCAATACCATATTCCCCCCTGCGAAGCGTGGGGTTTTTGCTATATATATTAAACTATTTCAACCATTCTATGATCTGCTTCTCGCAACTGAAAGAGGGCACCGTGGCAGAAGTTAGCCGACTTGCTCACCAACCACAAGCGTTACCTGGTAGGTAACCACCCATACAATCAGATTGTGAATCAGACTACGAATGCCTGCAATGTAATTACCCCGATCTACATGCTGTCAAATGAACGAACCACACACCGTGGCACAACGTTAGGGGCTTCGCCTCTAGCGCTGACATCCGAGGTTCGATTCCCGTAAGGGAGTGCAGTGAGTGTGTACGCCTGATGAGCCCACAATTACGGTGAAACACGTGTTGCGTACTATGCATCTTCAAAGCATGGTGTAAACCGTAAGTTTAAATTGAGTTTATAGAAACGCTCCCGCTGCCGTTTGCAATACCATATTCAATGACTTTGTAACAGAGTTAAAATTGCTGGAGCGAGAAACTTTTAACTGCCGGGTCATGTTGCGTGTTCTCGGGTAGGTACACCAAAAAATGTATACATTTATGCATGTAATGGGCAAACAAAAAATGTACTATACCCAAAAGCACTGCAGTAGTACTCAATTTATCTTTACTTCTTAAATGTTAATGTTTTACTGTTTAATAATTTATACACTTCTTATATGTTGTTCAAATTCTTTTATCAAAATACCAGTAACAGCGCACTGCACGATAACGTGGAGTGAATACACATGAGCATTCATGTTATTTATCTTCTTTCTCTGTACATTTACCATTCGTTTGCTCAGAGGCTGATGCTGTTGCTGCTTAATGAGCAGCTCTTCACCCTAGCGTCCCGCTGCTTCTCTTCTTTCGTCGGCATCTTTTCCCGTTAAAAGTGATTTTTTTTAAAACTTAGTATGTTTTCTTTAATTTTTCAGTTAAGCTGGCACTTAAGTCTTCAATCTGCCTCAAGAATGATTAGCGAAGGTGGTAGGGAATGAAAACGGCAGCCGTACGCATCCGCCACGGCCGCACTGGTGCGCGCAGCTGTGAGTTGATTCTACAATAAAATAAAATAAAGATAAAAAGAGTAATAACTTGCAGCACCGCTATTCAATTACACTTGCCTAACGCCTCTCCTAAGGGGAAATACTGTGGGATCTGGGCATCCGTCAAAGCACCAATCACAGGCCCGATTAGAAAGCGGGAAGCTGTAATTTGTCGTCTCCCTCCCATATAACAATCACAGCCCGTGTTACAACGCACTATGTATGTATGTGTATATATGTGTATGTGTGTATATGTATGTGTATATATATGTTGATATGTGTGGGAAAGCGAATAGTAGACGTGACGTAGTATATGTGTACCAAATTTCAAGTCAATAGGTGAAACGGTTTGCGAGCTACAGCTGATTTAAAATCCTGGACAGACAAACGAATAGCCACGGTAGCGTATTATAGAAGAAGATTTTACTGTTTAATAATTTATATTTATGTGCAATATGCTTCTTATATATTACTTCATATTCTCATATGATAATGATGTTAATGTTGTTTATATTGATTTCTATGTTATTGTAAGTGCTCTTTATTTGTGGAAAAATAAATTTGGCAATTAACAAACTTATTTTATACATACCACATTTTATTTTTTTCTCTTGCACTCAGTGAGCGAATCCACTGGGTAATCAGCTATATATATATATATATATATATATATATATATATATATGTATATATGTATATATATATGTGTATATATATGTAGATATGTATATATATATGTAGCTATGTAGATAAATATGTATATATATGTGTCTGTGTATATATATATATGTGTGTATGTATGTATGTATGTATGTATGTATGTGTATATATATATATATATATATATATATATATATATGTATGTGTATGTATGTATGTGTGTATATATATATATATATATATACAGTGTTGGCCAAATTATTATATATGATCTTTTTGAGAAGTTTGTTTGTAATTTTCTGTCTGAATCAAATGATGTCGCTAGTATTTTCACTATTATCACTCAGATTGTGTTGCAAATGGATATTAATATGATTAAGAATTGTTTTTGTATGGTTTTTGCATGGCTTTGTCTGAAAATAATAATTTTTTATGGGGTGACACAAAGGCATTAAAATTTGGCCTATTTCTGTGTTTTGAAGACAATTTTACAACATGACATTTTCGCTATTTCTGCACACCTTTTAAAACGGTTTGAGCTTATATATAAATAAGCCTGCACACGCAAACAAATTCTAACACACAAATTTAGTTTTTGCTGAAGTTTGACACGAATCTTCTCTGGAACTTGTACAAAAGCGAGAATGGGTAAGAAAAGCGACATCAACCCACGAAAAAAAGGCCAGGTTAGAGTTTTGCTGGAAGAAATGACTATGACCCAGGTGGAAATTGCTAAGAAACTTGGTGTTTCTCAAGCATTTGTCAGTATTTGTCGAAGGAAGTTGAAAGGCAACCAAGGATTCTCTCCAAAACGTGAAGGTTCATGCGGCAGGAAAATGCCTATCAACATCCAGAGATGACCGGAGGCTGGTCAACATCTGTCTCCATCACAGGAAAGCCTCCTCAAAGCAACTGAAACAGATGTGGCAGGAGCATGGAGTTGCAGCCAGTTCAAGGACAGTGCGTTGCCGGCTTTTTACAGCCAGTTTGAAGGCATGTCAGCCCTTGAAAAAACCTCTTCTTACGACGACAATGAAGAGGAAGAGGTTGGACTGGGCGAAAAAGTATTCTGACTGGACTTCACAAGACTGGTCAAAGGTAAGAATTGCTTCAGAACACATCTGGAATATTTTCAATAATTTTGTGACAATTATCTAAAATCTAATTAACTAAATAAATAACTGAACACACATTGAATTTTTTTTAAACAGGTTGTTTTTTCGGATGAGAGTTCGATGCATGTCCTTGAGGACCGTGCTCAATTTGTGCGCCGACGTCCTGGTGAGGAATTCCGCCCAGATTGTGTTAAACAGACAGTTAAGCACCCACTTTCTGTGATGGTTTGGGGTGCCATCAGTTTTCACGGCGTGAGTCGTCTGCACATCGTGGAAGGAACGATGCGCCAGGATCAATACATCCAAGTCCTAGAAACACGGCTCCTTCCTCAGTTAAGGGACTGGACTCAAGGATCTCATCAGGATGTCATTTTCCAGTAAGATAATGCCCCTTGCCACACATTCAAAAAGGTTAAGAAGTACCTGGCAGAAAAACAACTCCAATTGCTTGACTGGCCTGGAAACAGTGCGGACATGAATCCCATAGAGAATGTGTGGAAGATGCTGAAAGATAAGATGCATGAATGCAGGATCACAACCAAGTAACATCTTATTGAACGCCTTCTACATGTATGGTTTCACGACAAGGACATTAAAAAGTGTGCAGAGGACATGATTGCAGGCATGCCTAACAGAATACAGGCAGTGATTAAAGCACGTGGAGGCTGGACAAAATGCTGACGTTTTGGATGACATTTAGGGTGTCAAGGAAACAAAACCTTAATTTCCCATAAAACTTTCTAAATATATGTTGAAAACCTATTTGGTTTGTGTTTTACATAAGTAACTACAAATACGAAGAATTGCATGTCATTTATAATGCACCATATTGGTAATTTTTAGCTTTGAATTGACAAAAACTGCAGAAAACCAAAATATTATAATAATTTGGCCAACACTGTATATATATATATATATGTATGTGTATGTATGTATGTGTATATGTATGTATGTATGTGTATATGTATATATGTATATGTGTGTGTGTATGTATGTGTGTATATGTATGTGTATATATATGTTGATATGTGTATATATATATATATGTTTATATATGTGGATGGATGTATATGTATATATCTATACTAATAAAAGGCAAAGCCCTCACTGACTCACTGACTGACTGACTGACTGACTCATCACTAATTCTCCAACTTCCCGTGTAGGTAGAAGGCTGAAATTTGGCAGGCTCATTCCTTACAGCTTACTTACAAAAGTTAGGCAGGTTTCATTTCGAAATTCTACACGTAATGGTCATAACTGGAACTTGTTTGACTGACTCACTCATCACTAATTCTCCAACTTCCCGTGTAGGTAGAAGGCTGAAATTTGGCAGGCTCATTCCTTACAGCTTACTTACAAAAGTTAGGCAGGTTTCATTTCGAAATTCTACGCGTAATGGTCATAACTGGAACCTGTTTTTTGTCCATATACTCTAATGGAGGAGGTGGAGTCACGTATTGCGTCATCACATATTACGCCTCCTACGTAATCACGTGAACTGAAAACGAGGAAGAGATTTACAGCACAAGTCAAACGCGGGAACGAAGGTAAATTACGTCAATTGTTGACTGTCTTTTAATACTGTGTAATTGTTGAGTGTCTTTTAATACTGTGTAAGCATACATATTAACATGTGCAATTAAACGTGTGCATTTACGGGGTGATTTCTCAGGCTTAAAAGCTCGCCTTTTATTAAAAAGGTAAATGCAAACTCTTTTCATTCTGAAGGGCACAAACCACGTTAGATTTCAGCCGTTAAACGCGCAAAAATGTCAGTACACCAGATAAATAAGCGCAACATATTATCAGTTGTATTGTATGCTTACAATACATATAGAAATGTGTTAATCGTTAACTAATATTATGGGATGGTGTTTTTCGACTCATGCCTTGATTTAAACGATTGCATGTCTTGGTGGGTTTGCGTAGCTTATTGTCAATATCTTTACACCTCTTTTTAAGACTTAATTTAAAAAGGTTTTCTTTTCTTCTTAATTAAAATTTAAAAGCAATACTTCACCGCTGCGAAGCCCCTCTAGCGCTGACATCCGAGGTTCGATTACCGTAAGCGAGTGCAGTGAGTCTGTAAGCCTGATGAGCCAAGAATAAGGGGGAAAGACGTGTCGCGTACTCTTTGCATTATTTGATAGTAAACTATTTTCATCCATTCTATGATCTGCTTCTCACGACTGAAGGCACCGTGGCTGATGTTACCTGACTTACTGGCCAACCATAAGCGTTACCTGGTAGGTAACCACCCACTCACTTCACTCCCTTACGGGAATCAAACCTCGGACGTCAGCGCTAGAGGTGAAGCCCCTAAAATTGCGCCAAGGCGTGTGGTTCGTTTATTTGACAGCATGTAGATCGGGGTAATTACATT
>NC_041395.2:190735861-190738361 GCF_900747795.2 Erpetoichthys calabaricus
GTACTGCTCTATACTGAAGGAGAAGATGCTGCCATCACTCTATGCACTTGGTCGTCGTGCACTTTTCCAACACGACAATGATCCAAAACACACATCTAAAGCTACTGTTGCATTTCTGAAGAAGAACAGGGTGAAGGTGATTAAATGGCCAAGTATGTCTCCTGATCTGAACCCAATCGAACACCTGTGGGGAATTCTGAAGCGACAAGTTGAGCATCACTCTCCATCCAGCATTCAGGCTCTAAAAGAGGTTATTCTTGAAGAATGGAAAAAGATAAGATGTTGCAATATGTCGCCAACTTGTTCATTCCATGCCTAGAAGACTTGGTGCTGTCCTTAAGAATCACGGTGGTCATACAAAATACTAGATGTAGTAGTTTTTGTTGCGGGGTGTATTCATTTTTGCTTCAACCAATTTGAGTGAAACTGAAGATTTTGTGATCTAAGTTATATTATTAACCTTAATTTCATGTTATGGAGTTTAACAAGTGTTCAATAAAACTCACCCTTGTGAAAATTTTGGACATTGTTCTTTTGTTCATTGAGCTACTGATTAAATTCGTACTTTTTAAAGGGGGTGTACTCATTTATGCTGAGCACTGTATATATACACACATATATTATATATATACACATATATTATATATATATATATATATATACACATATATTTTATATATATATATATATATATATATATATATATATATATATATATATATATATATATATACATATATATATATATATATATATATATATATACACATATATTATATATATATATACACATATATTATATATATATATATATACACATATCTATAATAATAAAAGGCAAAGCCCTCACTGACTGACTCACTCACTCACTGACTGACTGACTGACTCATCACTAATTCTCCAACTTCCCGTGTAGGTGGAAGGCTGAAATTTGGCAGGCTCATTCCTTACAGCTTACTTACAAAAGTTAGGCAGGTTTCATTTCGAAATTCAAAGCATAATGGTCATAACTGGAACATATTTTTTGTCCATACACTGTAATGGAGGAGGCGGAGTCACGTATCGCGTCATCACGCCTCCTACGTAATCACGTGAACTAAAAACAAGGAAGACATTTACAGCACGAGTCACACGCGGGAACGAAGGTAAATGACGTTAATTTTTGACTGTCTTTTAATACTGTGTGAGCATACATATTAACACATGTGCAATTAAACGTGTGCATTTACGGGGTGATTTCTCAGGCTTAAAAGCTCACCTTTTATCAAACGCGGGAACAAAGGTAACTGACGTTGTTCACTGTCTTTTAATACTGTGTAACCATACATATTAACACATGTGCAATTAAACGTGTGCATTTACGGGGTGATTTCTCAGGCTTAAAAGCTCGCCTTTTACTAAAAAGGTAAATGCAAAACTATTTTCAATCAGTTTATTGAAACGCTCCCGTTAAGGATTGCAATAACATATTCGCGAAAGAAAAGAACGAAGTAGGGGGAAATGGAGGAAGAGCCGCAAACAGCGAACAGCAAAAAATTAATTAAACAATTGAGAACGGAGCGACTTAACCATACAAGCATGTTCATAAGGGAAACAAAGCACGGTGTAAAACGTAAGTTTAAATTAAGTTTATAGAAACGCTCCCGCTGCGGATTGCAATAACATATTCGCGAGATAAAAGTTTAATGAGAACACACGAGGTATAAACGAACCACACGCCGTGGCGCAACGTTAGGGGCAACAGTTTCAACCATTCTATGATCTGCTTCTCGCAACTGAAAGACGGCACATGGCGGATGTTAGCCGACTTGCTGACCGCAACGTTAGGGGCTTCAGCTATGGCGCTGACGCCACATCTCAGTGCCAACACTTTGCAGACTGTACTTAAAAGACACGCCCTCCTCACTGGACAGTTAAAAACACCAATCAAACTAACGATGACATCAAGTATTACCCAATCAAAAGTAGGAAAGGAGGCATCTTCATAAAATGCGTGTGGGATGATTTGCATGAGACGCTGCTTTAAAAAAAAAAATTATAAAAAAAATACGGGATAAATCCCGTCCAGTATTGATTCAAAACGGGACGCGCAATTTCATTCTCAAACGCGGCACCATTCCGTATTTTAAAGGACGGGTGGCAACCCTACAGTGCCAGGTAACCACCCATACAATCACATTGTGATTCAGACTAGGAATGCAATGAATGTAATTACCCCCGATCTACATACAAGGCGAAAGTCTTGCAACATTCAAAGATGATGGTTTGGGATAAGTACACCATACAACATAAAAGAGCTTATGAAGCCTTGAACCGAAAAAAGCAAGATCTCAGAGATCGTAAAAAAAAAAAATAGGAGGTAATGTCGTTTTACTCGCTGTAGATTTTAGTCAAACATTACCAGTTATTCCACGAGGGAGACCAGCAGATCAACTCAACGCGTGTTTAAAATCCATGCTTCTCCCACGCTCGGTTATATGTCGCGTGTTCTCGGGTAGGT